>NC_055997.1:70686358-70932498 GCF_018446385.1 Zingiber officinale | reverse complement strand
CGCCCATAGAGAGCCTCGTAAGGTGTCATACCGATAGTGGCCTGATAGCTGTTGTTGTATGCAAATTCTGCTAAGCTCAGATATTTGCACCAACTTCCCTTGAAGTCTAGGGCACATGCTCAGAGCATATCTTCGAGTACCTGATTTACTTGCTCCGTCTGACCATCTGTCTGAGAATGGAAAGCTGTGCTGAACTTTAACTTCGTGCCCAAAGCTGACTGTACACACTCCCAGAAGTGTGATGTGAACCTACTGTCTCTGTCTGAAATAATGGTTCGTGGGACTCCATGTAATCTAACGATCTCCCTGAGATACAACTGTGCTAGCTGTTCCATGGAGTAGGATATCCTGATGGCTAAGAAGTGGGCTGATTTAGTTAACATGTCGACTGTTACCCAAATGGTATCAAAACCATTCGTGGTTCTGGGTAATCCCACTATGAAGTCCATGGAAATATCCTCCCACTTCCATTCTGGGATCTGGATAGGCTGCAAAACTCCTCCTGGTCTCTGATGTTCCGCCTTAACCCTCTGACAGGTTAGACAGGTGCTGACATAACGAGCGACGTCTCTCTTCATCCCAGGCCACCAAAAATGTTTCTTCAAGTCCTGGTACATTTTGGTGGAGCCAGGATGCATCGCATAGGGAGTCTTGTGAGCCTCATCTAAAACCTTCTTTTTGAGTTCCTCCTGATCTGGAACACATAGCCTGTCACCAAAATACAACACCCCGCTATCTGATATTCTGAACTCTCCACTTTCTGATTCTGCTAAACCTTGCTTGATTATTTGAATTTCAGGATCCTGCTCCTGAGCTGTCTGGACGTCACCAAGCAAGGTAGACTCTAATGTCATAGTAGAGAGCTGTCCAACTATGAGTTCAAGACCGAAATCTGTAATCTCCTTCTGTAGGGGCGGTGACATGGCTGCTAAAGATAATAGGGTAGCGCTGGCCTTTCTGCTGAGGGCGTCTGCTACCCTATTTGCTTTTCCTGGGTGGTAGAGGATGTCTATATCGTAGTCTTTGACCAGTTCTAACCATCTGTGCTATTGCATATTCAGATCCTTCTGAGTGAAGAAGTACTTCAGACTCTGATGATCTGTATACACTCTGCACTGAGCTCCATACAAGTAATGTCTCCAAATCTTGAGAGCGAACACTACTGCTGCAAGCTCAAGGTCATGAGTGGGGTAATTCCTCTCATAATCCTTGAGTTGTCTGGAGGCGTAGGCGATTACCTTGCCATCTTGCATCAGCACTGCTCCTAGTTCCAACTTCGAGGCATCACTATATATGTCAAAGCTATCCACGTTCTCTGGTAGAGTCAGAATAGGTGCACTGGTCAATCTCCTTTTCAGCTCACTGAAACTGTTCTCGCAGTCCTCTATCCACTGAAATTTTTTGTTCTTTCTGGTAAGAGCTGTCAGTGGGGAGGCTATCCTGGAGAAGTCTTCTACAAATTTCCTGTAGTAACCTGCTAATCCCAGAAAGCTTCTGATCTCACTAGCGTTCTTGGGTCTCTTCCAGTTGCTCACAACTTCTATCTTACTGGGGTCTACCATGATACCATCCTTTGAGATGATGTGACCCAGGAAGGACACCTGATCTAACCAAAATTCACATTTTGTGAACTTGGCGTATAGCTGGTTCTGCTGAAGGGTCTGCAATATTGTTCTCAGGTGCTCTGCGTGTTCTTCCTGAGTTCTGGAATAGATAAGAATGTCATCGATGAACACGATAACGAACTTGTCTAAATATTCCCTGAATACTCTATTCATGAGATCCATGAAAGTAGCTGGAGCATTTGTCACGCCAAAGGCATGACTATGAACTCGTAATGTCCGTATCTGGTTCTGAATGCTATCTTGGGTATATCCCCTTCCTTGACTTTCACCTGATGATAACCTGAAATGAGGTCTATCTTAGAGAACACTGCTGCTCCCTTTAGCTGATCAAATAGGTCATCGATTCTGGGAAGAGGATACCTGTTCTTGATCGTGACTTGGTTCAGTGCCCGGTAGTCTATACACAGGCGCATGCTCCCATCCTTCTTCTTCATAAACAATACAGGTGCTCCCCATGGTGAGTGACTAGGGCGTATGAAGCCTTTGTCAAGCAGCTCCTGTAATTGCTCATGAAGTTCTTTCAGTTCTGCTGGAGCCATGCGATAAGGTGCTTTGGAGATCGGATTGGTACCGGGAATGAGCTCTATCTCAAATTCAATCTCCCTGTCTGGTGCTAATCCTGGTAACTCTTCAGGGAAGACTGCTGGGTAGTCACATACGACTCGGACCTCTGCTAGCTGTTGGTCCTTGTCCTGACTGGTATTGACTACGTGTGCTAAAAATCCCGTACATCCCGAATCCATCAATTTCTATGCCTTCATTGCTGAGAGAAACTTCTTGGCCTTTCTCTTGGGTTCTCCGACGAACTCAAACTGTGCTTCTGCTTCAGGTTGAAATATGACCTTCTACTTACGGCACTCGATAGAGGCACCGTATTTGATCAAGAAATCCATCCCGAAGATGACATCGTAGTCAGTCATATTTAGCACTATCAGATCGCAAAAGAGCTCTCTGTTTGCTATAATGACTGGCACTGCTCTGAGCCAGTGCGTAGATGCCATAATTTCTCCTGAAGGTAGTGTCGTCAGAAACTGACTACTGAGTACCTCTGGAGGTCTTGCTAACTTCTCAGCAAATGCCCTGGATATATATGAATGAGTTGCCCCAGTATCGAATAAGACAGTTGTACTTTGCTGTAAAATACTAATCTGACCTGTGACAACTGTCGAGGCATTTGCTATGTCCTCTCTGGTGAGTGAATAGATTCTCGCATTGGTCGTAGCTGGAGGGGCTTCTAATCTGCCTTGGCTGATGTGTGGACCATCTAAAGCGGCCTGCATCTGATGCAACTGTGTTGGCTTGGCTTCATACTGGATCGGCTGTGGTGGAGGAAAGCTAGCCTTGTTCGGACACTGCTTGGCCATGTGCCCTTCCTGTCCGCATTCAAAGCATCCTCGTGTGCCCTTGCGACAAACTCCAGGGTGGAATTTCCCACAAGTAGCACATTTTGGATAACTGGGCTGCTTGCTAGCTGGCCCTCCTGGTTTGCGCTTGTTGCTGGAGTTCCCTTTCCAGTTAGAGCCATGGGAGCTGTGACCCTGCTGTTTCTGAGTACCTGAGCCTCCTTGACCTTTAGCTTCTGAGAGGACTTGCTTCTGCTGCTTGATGCTATTCTGGTAATGCTCAGTGGTCAGGGCCCTGCTGACTAGTTCTTCAATGGTTTGCGGCCTGTGAATGCCGCCAGCCACGTTCATTGCTATTTCCGGCCTCAGCATCTTGAGCATCAACCGGACTCGTTCCCTTTATGCGCTGACTAATTCAGGGCATAGACGAGCCAATCTGTTGAATTTCTTCACGGCTTCCTCCACTGAGAGGCTGCCCTGGCGAAACTCGGTGAACTCATCGTAGTGGTGGTTTGTGACCCGCATGTGAAAGAACTCCTCAAAGAATTCTTTCTCGAAGTCTGCCCATATCATCTGGTTTACTGGGCGCTTCGCTCTAATTCTCTCCCACCACATGCGTGCATCTCCTGTCAGGCAGAAGGAGGCGCACTTCACCTTCTCGTGTTCTGGCCAGTCCAGAAGCTCCATCGTACTCTCCAGTGTTTTGAACCAGGCTTGAGCATCCCATGATTCACTGCTGCCTGAGAAATTCTCTGGCTTGACTCTCTGCCACTGGATCAGATAGGCTTCTCTCTGCGTTCCTGCTGCTGGGGCTAGTGGTGCTGCAGACTAGACTGGTCGAACCTCTAAGACCACTGGTGTCGCTAAATTAGGCTTCGGGGTGATAGTGGGAGTGTTCTGCTGACTAGCCTTTAAGGTGGCTATTTCCTGTTGCTGTTCAGCTAGCTGCTGCTGTAACTGAGCCACTAGTGCTGTAAGGTCTGGGGGAGGCATTGAACTACCTGCCTCATGCTGGGGCTCAGTGGCTGGTGCCCTTCTAGCTGGGCGTCCTCGTGCCATTTCTAAAGACATGAAGGACTTACATAACTAACACAATCATGAGGGAGTGACTATTGTTATCATGTTAACTATTATCATAACAAGCATGCCTTAGTTATATCTGAACATGAAAACGAGAAACATAGAGAAAGTGAGAGATGTTCTTACTTGGAAGCTGCAGGTTCAATGCTGATGTGTGTGTAGGAAGTATGGAAACTGCTCTGATACCACTCTGTAGCGACCCGCCTCCTACTAACTAGGCTGTGAGGCTGATCGTCACATTATGCTGTGCTAAACTATTCCCTGGCCATCATTAAAACTAGATGCGGAAGCTGTACTAATTAAAATTTTGCTAAACTATTATCTTTTCACCATTTTACATGTGCTAAGTGGTGTAATCTAGGCTATTCATGTAATTATCACCTCCCCTTATGGTCAAGGAACTTAACTAAGGGTTTCTAGCTAATATCAGGCCTTCCAATCGATCCACCGATCGATTGGACTGGTCGAATCGATCCAGCGATTGATTCAGAAGGCTACTGTACCCGGGACATGGGTTGGATCGATCCAGCGATCGATCCAGCACGCTACTGTGCTCGGGCAATAATATGGATCGATCGGCTGATCGATCCAGGCTGGTCAATCGATCCAGTGATCGATCCCAGAGATCTCTGTTCGCGACGGAAATGGCTGGATCGATCGGCTGATCGATCCAGAGGCCTACTATTTGCGGAACAGATTGCCCAGTCGATCAGCTGATCGATTGGGAACCCCCAATCGATCCACTGATCGATTGAGGTTTCTGATTTTGCAGTTAAGCTCTGATTTCAGCACTGTTTCGTGCCTAAACCACATTACCAGTTCTAAAACAACTAGGAAACACTCTACCAATAACAAATAACATTCTAAGCATGATTACTAACAATCTAAGCAGGTCTTTCATGATTCATGCATCAAAACAACTAAAGATGCGGAAATTAACATGATATAAATCTAAAGTATTAGTTTGCTAGTTTCTCCAAGATCTCTACTCCAGGTTCCTTCCACACACATCTTCATCATTGCATTGACCTCCAGCCTCCGCTAGTCCATCTTTCCTTTACCTTTATCTGCAGTATAAGGAAAAGAAAGTATCTATAAGCTTTCGCTTAGTAAGAAACCATCTACCTCACAAAAACATGCATACGATGCATTTATGCTTTTAAAACATGCTAATTGAAATATGTATTGATTAAACTAAAACATGGCATGCTATCAAACAATACATGGAAATCAAAAGCTAAACATGGCATACTATCATCTAAAGCATGTGTAACCAAAAGCTGAGCATAGTGTTATCATACATAACCATAAAAATGAACTGAACTGAAGCATAAACTGAGCTAATTCTAGCAAATGCTAAAGCTATACTGATCTCACCTAACTATTTTGTGAGAGTTTAAAACTACATACATAATAGATGAAAATACATAAACATGCTGCTGTTTGGGCCCGCCAACTGTACGTGCTATGCGCGCGTCCCTAACTAGACCCGGGTTTGCAAGTCCCGAATTTAGTAGGGTTTACTAGGTTATCTAAACCTAGGGACCGACTATGGGAGCCCAGCCCAATGGATATCTAATCCTATACAGTGCCACTGAAAAGTAAAATACTGAATATAACTAATTATTGCTTGTCTTGCTCTTTCTAGGTTATCTGAACCTAGAGCTAGGTTATCTGAACCTAGAGGCGACTATGGGAGCCCACCCATTGGACATCTAGTCCTGTAAAAGCTGAAGCAAGACTAAATAATCTGTAAAAATGCTTCTATTACATTTATCTAAGCTACTAAAATGCCTAAGTTGCATTTTACTGCGATAAACAATTTAATCGAACACTTGGTGTGCGCTAATTCACATCCCTTGTGTCGAAAGTCTATATACTGCTAAACTAAAACATAAAATCCACACGGAAGCTACTTATACTGCAGGTGAGGGGTTTCTTACCTCCTATTCGAAGTTTCTTACGATTCTAATCGCTAGATTTCCGGAGGAGACGATCCTTTCGACGATCTTCTCACGTCTTCGCGTTCCTCTCGCGGAGGGGAGCGTCCTCATGTCGAAGTCATCGCCGGAAAGTGCCCTTGAGCGAAGACCTAGCCTTCCTTGTGGTTGGCGCCGAGAGAAGGAGAGGAGAAGGGGGTCGGCGGTGAGGGTTTGAGGGAAGGGAAAAGTTACGTTAACAATAACTCTTCACTTATTAATTTTCCTATTTATATTAAGTGGTTAATTCCCCCAACTCAAATATAAATATTATTGATCCCTTTTCCTTTCAACACTGCCCTGCTGGGTTCACTTGGTTACCATGGTTCACCATAAGTCTTAGGACCCATAGGTTTCGGGTTCAATTCCCGCTTAAGTTATTTTCGTTTTCTATTTATTTTTGCTACTTCTGCTACTCTAAAAATTCCATAAAAATATTCTAAAATTTCAGAAAAATCATAGAATATTTCTAGAAAAATTTTGAGAATTTTCGGGCATTACATTAAGATTCTTTCCAGTCCATATAGTATATAGTGTCTTAGTGGCTGCCTTAGACAAAACGCGATTAAGTGTGAATGTCGCCATCTCTAGAGCATGCCTCCAAAAAGAAGAAAGAAGATATATCTGACTTATCACTGATCATACCATATCTAATAAAGTATGATTTCTCCATTTTGATATACCATTTTATTATGGTGTGCTAGGTGGAGTGAATTGAGATATTATACCAAACTCAACAAGATGATCATGAAAATTTTATCTTAGGTACTCACCACCTCAATTGACCGAAGTATCTTAATACTTTTGTCAAGTTAGTTTTGTACTTCATTCTTGAATTCTTTAAACTTTCCAAAGGATTCTGATTTATGTTTCATTAGATATATATAGCCATATCTATGAAAATTATCAGTAAAAGTAATGAAATACTGATAGTCTCCTCTAGCTGCTATATTGAAAGGGTCACATACATCACTATGTATTAGCCCTTAGAAATCATTAGCTCGTTTGCTTTGTCCATTAAACGAAGTTTTTATCGTCTTGCTTAGTAGAAAAAATTCACATACCTCATATGATTTAAAATCAAATGAGCCAAAAAGTCTATTTTTTTGGATTTTTGATATATGTTTCTCATTTATGTGGCTCAAGCGATAATGCAGAGATATATTTGGTTCAAATAATTAGATTTTATCTGCTTTTATTTATGTTATAGATTGATTTTTCAAGGCTAGAACATAGAATCTTTTCATTAGTTGTGCACTACGATAGAACATGCCATTTAAATAAATGAAATAATGTTTATTCTTTATTATAAATAAAAAATCATTTCATATCTAAACAAGAAATAGAAATGATGTTTCTAGTTAAAGCAGGGACATAATAGTGCTCCTCAAGTTCTAAAATAAGTCTAGTAGGCAAAGATAAGAAACATGTTCCCATAGCTATAACAACAACTTTTGCACCATTGCTTATTTGTAGGTCCACTTCACCCTTTGTCAATGATCTACTCTTTCTTAACTTCAACACAAAATATGAGATACACAACCTATTGGTGCAATTTGTACTAATAATCAAATTTTGATGTATGATAAATAGGTTAAAGTTAGATGTGTTGTTATCTAATATCTTTACCGAGTGTGTAGGAATTGATGAGTCTAGAGGACTTGAAACCAGACTGAAGTATATGTGTGTGATTATGGCAGGAAGTCCAGCTGGGTCTGTGGGACCTGACAGTTGGCTAAAGTCCAATCGGGATGTTGGATTCCTGACGATTGACTGAAGTTCAAATGTACGATTCTGTAGGAAGACCTGGTGGGTCAAAAAGCAAGTCAAGATATTAAAAATGGTAAGTGAGGTAAGTCACTAGAGGAGAGAGATCCAATGAAGACGAGTCCTAGTGGAACTATAGGTGCAGTCCAGCTTAGAGCCATTTGGGAAGTCTAAGCTGAGACCATGACTAGATCCTGGTCTTGGAAAGATAAGATGTAAGTCATAAATTGATTATAGTTTTAATGTGTTAACTCTATTTTGTAGGATAATTTTTGTTACTTAGATTAACATGTTTTGCAGGGAATCAAAATTGCAAAATGAATGAAAAAGAGGCTCCATGCGTGTCCGGGCATCCAGAGTTGGTCCAGGCGCTTGGACAACCTGAATAAGATGAGGTGGCGATTGTTGTTTCGTGGGCACACATCATGGTCTAAGCGCTTGGACAGGTCCAGACTCTCGGAGGTGGATAAAATTTGCGGGATAGACTTTCCTTCAAGGATACAAGGTAAGATAAATTTAAGAGCCCCATTTTTATTTTGTTAATATTAATATTAATGCTACTATTTAACCAATTTTAATTAAATTTTTAATAAAAATTAAAAAATATTAATATTATTCACTATAAATGTTAATATTAATTAAGTATCATTAAATTACATGTTTTCTTTTTTAATAAAAAAGTAATAATAAAATAATAATATCATTGGGTAATTTTGTATGCAGTCCCTATTGGCAAACAAATCTTTGCATACAGTTTCCATCCATGAAAATATTTGTTTTTACTCCCCAGTCAAACATATTTACTTAATTTCCCATGATATTTTTAGGTACAAAAGTCTAAAAATCAGTATAAATCCTCTTAAATTCAGTATATTAAATTAGAATCTAGTATATTTTCTATCAAATTGAGTATGATTCTTTTTTCACCTCAAAATATACTCGATTTCAGTTTAATGTGCTGAATTTAATAGAAATTATACTCATTTTTAGATTATTTGTACCGAAAAATATGAGGGTTAATTTCGATAGAAAATATACTCGATCCTAGTATAGAGTGCTGGATTCTAGTGTAAAATACTGAATTTAATATGAATTATACTTGTTTTTAGACTTTTTATACCTAAAAAATAAGAGGGACAATTTTGATAGAAAATATACTCGATTTTAATATAAAGTGCTGACTTTAAGAAAAATTATACTCGTTTTTGGACTTTTTGTATTCAATTTTGGACTTTTTGTACCTAAAAAATCTGAGGGGCAATTTAGGTAACAATATTTATATGAGGGAGTTGAAACAAGTAATATTTTGCATGCAGGGAGTGGAAACAAAGTTTTTTGGACATGGAGATTGCATGCAAAGTTAACATTATGATTGGGGATTTTTCTCTAATTTACCGAATATCTAATGACAAATAAGTTAATAAAAATAATTACCGTGAAAAATAAAAATTACAATTATTATTTTTAATAAAATTAAATAAAAACAAAAACAACAAGAATAATAATAATTAAAAAAATGAAGAATGTAAATAATATATTTTATCATTTTATGAATTAGATCTAAAATTTAAATTATGTTCAAATAGTTTTATTTTAAAATGGTACCTAATTTCTATTTTTAAATGTTATAACTTTACAAACAAATTGAAACAAAAAATGAAATACATCATTAAGTCGGAAATGTAATGTACTAATACAATAAACATATATTTGATTTAAATCAAACTTGTCAACGATTAACTATATATCAAGAACAATAGTAATAATAATAAAACTGAATGTTCAATTTATTCATCATAATAAAACCATTCATAAATTAGAACACAATTTCACAATTGAGCTTAATCCTTAATCATAATAACCAAAACTCTTTTATAATAATCAACATATAATTTTAAAGCACCATTATTTATTATTCACCCCAACACAAACCATAGTTGATTACAAATTTATCACCATTAACACTTTAAAAAAATTATCACCCTGCGAAAAGTAAACTAAGAAATTACATCCACAAACAAAATCAAAGGCGATTTATGATGCGAATGTAGCAAGATGATACTAAGGAGCAATTAATATGAGAGGTTGTTAGAACATGGAGAGATGGAATTGTAAAAATAATATTGAGATGTGTGCACCCCTTTATTTTATTTTAATAAGGTATGTGACCTTTAAAAGAGGTCTTAACCACTCTAAAAAATAACTTTTAGAATCAGTCAAACAAATCACTTCTAAATGTGTCCAACAATAATGGTTTTTGAATCGCTTCAAAAAAGACCAATTGAAGCGGTTTTGGATTTTGGGAGAGGTTAACTTCGATTGACTCTACTAGGTCTACTTTTACAATCGCTTTGTCGACCACTTCTAAAATTTTAGTCCAGATGGTCATTTGTTTTGTAGTATAATTACTCTGAGGGAATCTTTCGTCGAAATAGATGAAAGAGTCATTTTGTAACCAATGTCTTCCTTTTACGTGAATCACTTGGCAATAAGGCGAGCCTTGTACTTTTACATTGCCATTTAAATTCTGTTTGATTTTAAAAATTTATTTACAACCAATAGGCTCTACTTCTTTAGACAATTATATAAGTTCTCAAATGCCATTATTTATCATAGACTTCATCTTTTCCGTCATGGCTTAATTTGATCTGCCTTTCGAAATTAGAGCATTGTTTCACTTCTTGGAAAGAAATAAGATCACTCTCCAATCTTATGTTAAACTCATTGATCTGGAGATAAATAAGGGTCCATGTGACCCTTGACTCAGTCAACATAGAATCCATGTAGAAGATCCCTTGACTTGGTCAATATAGAATCCACGTAGATGATACTGGAGCCCGAGTGGGTGGGGCCCGAACCCGAGTGGGTGGTAATATCCTCGAACACTATAGCTTCTCGTGCACCATAGCACACTGAGTATGTAGCCTGGTGGCATGCCCAAGACTGAGCTCGAGTGGGTAACATCCTTGAGTACCAAGTAGATGATGCCCAAGCCCAAGTGGGTCGTGCCCTAGCTAGAGTGGGCAGCACTCCCAAGTACTTGAGTCCAAGTGGGCGATGGTCCCGAGCACAGTGGCATCCCAACACTATTGCATCCCCAAGCACTATGATATCCCAACATAGTAATATCTTCACATGCTCGAGCCTGAATATTAATATCCCCTTAGCGGTGAAGTACCTCGGGCACCATAGCGCTCGAGCACTAAAGCATCCTGGACATCATAGCGCCTGAGCACCGTAACATCCCATTGTAGCATCCCGAGCCTAAGTGGGTGATAGTCTTGAACATTATAATGCCCCTAAACTATAGTTTATGTTTTTCTATCCACAGAGAAGCATGAAGGTGTCGATTACAGAGTGGACATTAAGGGTTGGTGACATTAGTAGATAATAGTTACAATTGTAGGAAAAGAGGCATCAGTTACAAATGAGAAAAAGGAGGCGTCAGTTACATCAGTTATAGACATCGAAATTACACACCCATCTAAAATAAAGATGTCACATGAAGAAAGGGATGCCATCGATACAAGAGAAACACCTCTTCTTCTCCTTCTCTCTATATAAGGTAATCATTCTAGCAAGAAATGGATGCTCAAGGTATACACAATTTGACTACAAAACTACTATTGTACTACTATTGTTCTCTATTCTTTTTCTTCATTTTCTTCTCCGATTCTTGTTGGGATCTAGCGCGCTAAACACGCGAAAGCGCAGCGGAAAAAATACTAGATCCTCTTATCCAGTGGATCCATGCGAAGGGAAGAAACAATTTTTCATGACAATAATCTATGCTAAGCTACATGATAGGATTATACCTTTGTTGCGTGCCCTTCGCAATTCCGACAACAACCTTTTCTTTGGATCCAGATCTCAGCGTGTTCAAGCGTCCGCGCCTCTATGGTATCCACACAAACATATCCTTCGTTCGTCGCACGAACGAAGCTTTCGGAGAAGAACCATCTTCTTATGCTAGCAAGAAGCATGATTCGGCCAATCTTGAATCGGCCATGGAGGAAGGAGGAGGAAGAGGGAGATCAAGAGTCACCTTTTCTTCAACTAATTCATCTGATGAAAAATAAATGACAAAAACCTATTTATATTCATCCCATGAATACCAAGGGTCTTTTGTCTCTTTGTATTCCTCTTAATGGGTTGGATTTATTATATTGGATTAACCATTAATCCAATAACCCAATAAGTCTAACCCAGTAATTCAGATTGGACTCAATCCAATGAGTGAGTTCATTTGAGTCTAACTCAATTAGTAACCAAAAGACCTAATCATCTCATGATTGTCTCTTAGGGCTAATTACTAACAATTCTAACATCAAGTCAATTCCAAGGTGCTCCTTGGCCCTTCCTAACCTTCGGTTGGTCTATTTCAACTACGAAGTATAGTCCTAATGAGGTAGAGAAGGAGTTGGTTCATCAAAATTCATTCATCTCATCTCCACTCGGTAAGTACACCCGATCCACTACTAAATTGACCCAATTGAAGAAGATGGATTCATTAGAAGCTGATATGACCCAAGTTAATAGAAGATGATTTAGCAAGAGTTGATCCATCTCTCGATTTCAGACTAGATCATTTTGGTGTCATCTATGGAAAATTTGAGCTAAGGCGTAGAGATGGGTGAAGCACATGAATGTTAGACCGAAGGAATTTAAATATCTCCACAATAATATGATATTGTGTACTCTGGGCCTATGACCTCATGATTTTATTTTTAAGCTTTATCCAAAAGACCTCATACCAATGGAGATATCTGTACTTTATAAGCCCATGATCTTTTTCATGTGTTTTCAATGTGGGATTGTATTTGCAATCTTACAACCTCAACAATCTCCCCCTCAAACGAAGGACCACAAGTCCCCACTCAAATGGAAAGCCTATCTATTTGACGTTCGATCCTCAACCCACCAAGTCTTCTTGTCCCTAAGTCCAATTAACCTACTAGGCCTCTGTCTCTTAGTCCACCCGACCTATTAGGACTTTCTTCCCCTCAATCCAACTGACTTACTAGATCTTTCTTGCTTAGCCGTAACTAGGGCTCCTTTGCCTGGTTGTCCACTAGGACTTTCTACTTGGTGTCTAATCCTCTTGATCTAGATATGGGGGCCCCTATTTTCTTTGTTCAAGGTTGTTATTCTACTCACATGGCTCGATTAGACTATAACTCTTGTGTACAGTCGACGATTAGATCTTTTGGCATCCCATACTCTGATACCAATTGTTAGGACTAAAGGGATCTAGATATCTCCATAATGGTATAATATTGGTGTTGGGTGCTACTTGGAATTCCGTTATATTTCCCTTGTTCAAAAATTTGTACAAAAACAGAACTTTTCCTAGCAGCCCATGTGCTCTACAGAAGTTAAACTTGGATTGCAAACGAAACTTAACATTTTTAATCCAAGTTGTTCTTCAGAAGTTAAACTTGGATTGGAAACGAAACTTAACATTTTTACTCCAAGTTCAACCCATGTGTTCTTTAGAAGTTAAACCATATTATAGAAGTTGATTAGATATCTATTTCAAATATCTAGTTCCAGGTTAAACATGGCGAGGCACTCGGCCTTCTTGGGTATGGGATCATCCACCACTTCCTAGACAAAGCCTTTCGGAGAAATTGAATATTTAAACTTCTTACAGTAACCTTAGGTTTAACTATAGAGACCACAATAGAAACACAAAATTGAAACACAAAATCGATAGCCTCTTGTGTTGGTATTTTAGGATCCATACAAAGAAAAACTAAACTAGTTCGCAGCGGAATAAAGAACTAGTTGTACCTTTTCTTGTAGCTAAAGACCTCTTGATCTTCTACCTTATTCCTCTCCTCCTCTTGGACGTCGTCTGAGTGACGATCTACTAAGATGAAGACACTCGACCTTCTCCTTCTTTTCCAAGCTTTCGACCACCAAAGAATACAAAGTGAAGAGGCCTCCTCCTCCTTCTTCTCCTCCTCCAAGCAATCGGCCACAAGGTGAATGTCCTTCTCCAAGTGCCGCCGACCCTTATTAAGAGGAAAGGGAAAAAAAGGGAAGAGCCGACCACAAGAAATTAGAAGAGGAGCCTTGGTTGTGTTTTTGGAGAGCATCCCCTCCTCGTCTTTTATAATCTTTGCTAGTGGCTAATAAGGAAAGTTTTTAATAAAATTTCCTTTTATTTGCTATTGTAGATGGTTATAAAAAAGGAAATATTTTAACAAAATTAAAATCTCTCTTTTAAACCATTGTAAATAGCTATAAAATAAAAGATTATAACAAAATTTTGTTTTAAACAAAATCTTCCTTTTATTCCTATAATGGTTGGTTACAAAAAGGAAAATTTTTAACAAAATTAAAATCTATCTTTTAACCATTGTAGATAACTATAAAAAAGGAAAGATTTTAACAAAATTAAAATCTCTCTTTTAATCCATTGTAGAAAGCTATAAAAGGAAAGATTTTAACAAAATTTTGTTTTCAACAAAATTTCCTTTTCTCTTCTTGTATAGCCGGCCCCATGCTTGGGCACCAAGCATAGCTTGGCCAGCTCACATCTTGGACACCAAGAGGACTTGGCCGACCCCTTGCTTGGGCATCAAGCAAGGATGTGGCCAACCCCTCATTTGGGTAAGAAGAAAAATCAAAACAAGTGAACGCGAGGCTTTATAGAGGCTACAGCAGGGACTGAGAAGAGGAATTGGTTTTGGCCTCTCGATGAGCTTGAGTTTCCTGTGTTCGACCCGAACACCCAACTCAAGTTCATCAATAATAACTCATACTACTAAAGGGTTATTATTGAACTACCACACCAATCCCATATTACATTATGGGCTCCTTTTTATCATGAGTGCATTAATCTCCCTGTGTTTAAGATACCGAATGCCCATTAATTAAATGGGTTACTTACAACTCACTTAATTAATATCTAGCTCCAAGAGTAGTACCACTCAACTTCATTGTCATGTCGGAACTAAGTCCACCTTCAGGGTTTACATGACAATCCTTATGAGATCCTCAAGGGGACATCATCAATCTAGATAACTAGGACACAGTTTCCTTCTATAATCAACAACACACCATATAAATAATATTATTTCCCAACTTATCGGGCCTATTGATTTAACGAATAAATCTCACCTATTGATAAATTAAATAAATAAATACTAAGTATATGTATTTGTTATTATATCGGGATTAAGAGTACACACATCCATAATAATAGATGTTCTGTTCTTTTATGCAGTCAGTATAAAAAGAAACAACCTCAAATGATCCTGCTTAATACACACAAAGTGTACTAGTGTAATTTTATAGTCAAGACAAACTAATATCAAATTACACTACAACTATTCCAATGGTTTGCCCCAATCTATCTTGGTTGTGAGCTACTATTTATAATTTATAAGGAATTGATAACATGATCTTCTGTGTGACACCACACACCATGTTATCTACAATATAAATTAAATGGACAATTACATTTAACTAAATGCAGACATTTGATCAATGTGATTTTCATTTCAAAATAAATGTTCATACAAAAAGCTAGACTTTTAGTATACATCCTAACAATCTCCCACTTATACTAAAAGGCTATGCTGACATATATGCTGCCATACATCTGATTCCCATCCCCTCAACATGCCCATCAAAAGCTCTCGCCTGAAGGGCCTAAGTGCAAGGATCCAGGTTATCTGCTAATGCAATCTTGGCGACAACAACTTCTCCTAGTTTTACGATGTCTCGTATTGGGTGGTACTTACACTCAATGGGTTTACTTGCCTTATGGGCTCATGGTTCATTCGAGTTTGCTACTGCACCACTATTATCACAATAAATTATGATAATTTTGGGCAAACCAGGAATCACATCTAAGTTCATCAAGAAGTTTCTGAGCCATACAACTTCTTTGGCTACCTCAAAGGCTGTCACATACTCAGCTTTCATGGTAGAGTCCGAAACACATTTCTGCTTAACACTCCTCCATGCTATGGCTCCACCTCCCAAAGTAAACACATACCCCGAGGTTGACTTACTATTTTCCCTATCTAATTGGAAGTCAGAATCCGTGTAACCCACAGGGAGCAAATCATCTGCTTAGTAAACTAGCATATAGTTCAATATATGCTTTACGGCAATCCAATGTCCCCGTCCTGGATTACTTTGATATCTGCTAATCATACCCACGACAAAACAAATATCCAATCTTGTACATAATATTACATACATTAGGCTTCCTACAGTCAAAGCATAAGGAACTGCCTTCATGTCCTCTATTTCTTTTGATGTTTTAGGAGACATCTCTTTAGATAAAGGTACTCCATGCCGAAAAGGTAGAAAACCTTTCTTGGAGGTTTGCATGCTAAAATGAGCTAGGATAGTATCGATGTATGAAGCTTGGGATAAACATAACATTCTTTTCTTGCGATCCCTTATCACTTTGATCCCAAGATATGTCCACATTCTCGCAAATCCTTCATATCAAACTGCTTGGACAACCATACCCTTACGTCTGACAACACTTTAACATTGTTGCCAATGAACAAAATGTCATCTACGTATAGTACAAGAAATACCACCACATTTCCGTCACGCTTCTTGTACACAAGACTCATCCAGACACTAAATAAATCCATAAGATTAAACCGGATATTCCAAGATCTCGAAGCTTGCTTCAGTCCATAGATAGACCGATACTGCATCTTTATCTTGGAGTGATTCATCATATGTCCAGGGATCAGGTTCATATTCATCAAGGATCAAGTCGAAAGATTCTCCCAAAAACATGAATCTATCAGGTTGCCTAACAACCCTCCCACTACGACGAGATACTACTTGTAATTGTGCATCATTTGTGACACTTTTTGCAGTTTCTTGTGGTATATCATCTTGTACTGTTGGTACTAGAGCAGACGTGTCTTCTCTTATTTCTTCAAGAATAGTTTTACTCATGGGCTTGTGATTCATTACATAGTCTTCTGCTAAAAATCGGGCATTGGTGCTAACAATGACCTTCTGATCTTTAGGACTATAAAATAAACCACCTTTCGTTCCTTTAGGATAACCCATAAACAAGCAAACTTCTGTACATGATTCCAACTTATCAGTGTCTCCCTTCAGCACATGTGCTGGACTACCCCAAATCTGAATATGTTTCAGATTAGGCTTACGCCCATTCCACAATTCTGTGGGAGTAGAGGGTACTGACTTAGAAGGTACCAAGTTCAGAATGTACACTACTATTTTCAGAGCATATCCCTAAAACGAATTTGGTAATTCTAAAAAGGAAAGATTAAAATCTCTTTCTTTTAAATTTCTTATTGTTGTATCGTGGGAGTTATTGGATTTAGAATATACAAATTGTCAACTAACGTACCAGAACAGATAACTACCCTATTTTTCTTGACAACTACTTTGTCATCAAAAGAAACAAAATATCTATCCATAAATAGTTTAGAAACTGAAATCAAGTTCTTTCTAAAACTTGGTACATAAAGACAATTACTCAAAATCAATGTTTTATTCCTATCAAAAGATAAATAAACATCTCCCACTGCAACAACCGTCACTTTTGTAGAATTGCCCATGTTGATGGTAATCTCTCCTTCATGTAGTCGTCGAGTTTCTTGGAACCTCTGCAATGAATTATAGACATGATCAGTGGATCCTATATTTATACACCAGGTACCGGTAGATAACACCACTAAACATGTTTCAACCACTAGAGAATAAGATATACCTTTATTGTTCTCCTTTTTGCTAGGATAGTCCACTTTCCAATGTCCAGACTGCTTGCATGTGAAGCACTTGCCCTTCGACTTCTTCACACCTGCATGCAGCCCAGTCCCTAGAGATCGATTTGCTGAACCAACTTGTTTCTTTTTCTTCTTTCTCCCTTTCGATTTAGAAGCAGAAACATTTTCAGCAATGTGAATTTGAGAACTTTGACAAAATAGCCCTTCTACTACTTGAAGTTTTGTCAGAAGTTCTGCCAACGACTAAATCCTTTTGTTCATGTTGTAGTTCAGGAAGAATTGTTCAAAACTTTTAGGCGGTGTTTGGAGAATGATATTGACCTGGGTTTCCCCATCGATTTCTGCTCTAAGGACTTCCATCTCATTCAAAAGAGCCATCATTTTGAGGATATGATCCCTTACGGGTGTCCCCTCAGTCATGGTGGTCGTCATTAAGTTTCTCATAGCCTCCTGCTTAGCAGCCCGATTCTGGTGTCCGAAGAGTTCCATGAGATTGCGCATTATGTCATAAGCGGTAGGCATGACC
This sequence comes from Zingiber officinale, assembly GCF_018446385.1. Classification (NCBI taxonomy): domain Eukaryota; kingdom Viridiplantae; phylum Streptophyta; class Magnoliopsida; order Zingiberales; family Zingiberaceae; genus Zingiber; species Zingiber officinale. The sequence goes on along the minus strand of NC_055997.1, from coordinate 70,914,432 downwards.
TGATGTTCATGTTGCAGCACATTTGACATAGAAGACAAAATGTAATACCGCGCCATCTCATCTGCCTTGACCCATTTCTTATGATACTCAATCTCCTCTTCACTAGAATCGCTATTAGGCAGGCTTGGACAGATCTCAAAAAGTATGAACTTGTAACCTTCAGCAGTTAAGACAATGTCTAAGTTTCGTTTCCAATCAATGTAATTGGGACCAGTAAGTTTGTTCTCTTTCAATATAACAGCAAGAGGATTGAAAGCCATTTGAAATCCTAAGAATCACAAAATATTTGGTCAAAACTTTATAATTTAAAATAATATTGATTCCTCAAATAATATCATTTAAATTCACCAACACCTCAAAACACCGTGAATTTTGTATGCCACGATAGTGTGGACGTATACAAATTCAAACATTTGTAAGAGGGAGTATTACCCATTAATTTTATTATCTTGTCAATCTAACTTTATGACAAATAAAATTAATAGTTGGTTTATCTTCGGTCACATAAATAATAGCAGTGAGTCCGATGAAGAGGATACTATTAAATGCGCCTAAGTGTATACCATTACTTGATACTTAGTCCATTAATTAGAATTGTGCCCCTTTAGATGGAGAAGATTACACAAACCTAAATAATTTCCTATAATCATCCATAGAGGGAGTTTGATCTAGTGATCCGCAAACAAACTCTCCGATGTAGAGGAAGACACTCAAAGCCAACGCGCAAGTTTGAATGCATCACTTATAAACCAGTAATGGAGACCGTGGAATTTAAATAATTCCTCTCCCACTTAGTTATTTAAAATGAGAAATTTTAACATACACATAAACAACACATATAAACAGCATAAAAGGAAATAAATATGAAAACTAATTTTCCAACTATTTGGCCTCATCCATAGCTGTCCTCCGTGTGCTACCAACTCTAGCCGCCGTCAACGGGTCATGTCGTCACATCTATCTTGCTTCCTTTTCTGCTGCGCCTCTGGTCCTCAAATAGCACCATGCTTCGCAAGGATACGATCCACGACAAAAATAAAATTTTATATTTATCGATCCTATATTCCACAAGGGAATGTACATGTAATCTAGATCGATCAGAATGTAAAATCCTAAAACTAATACAGCTCCTATTGTATTTAATAATTACAATCATGCACACATATAAAATGCCCTCGACATGCCCAAGGGTCCAATCACACACAAATACAATAGAGCTATAATAGTTGGAACTAGGATACCTACAACCACAGAGTTAATATATTTGCACATCCTACTATTATCCTACCTAAATTTATGTATGAAAAGTGCATAATTTAACTGAAAACCAAATACACAGAGGTAGAAAACTAGCTCTGACACCAATTGTTGGGTGCTACTTGGAATTCGATTCTGTTTCCCTTGTTAAAAAATTTGTACAAGAACAGAACTTTTCCTAGCAACCCATGTGCTCTACAGAAGTTAAACTTGGATTGCAAATAAAATTTAACATTTTTAATCCAAGTTGTTCTTCAGAAGTTAAACTTAAATTAGAAATGGAACTTAACATTTTTACTCCAAGTTCAACCCATGTGTTCTTCAGAAGTTAAACCATATCATAAAAGTTGATTAAATATTTATTTCAAAGATTGGCTTCCAAGTTAAACATAGCGAGGCACTCGACCTTCTTGGGTATGAGATCATCCACTACGTCCTAGACAAAGCCTTTCAAAGAAATTGAATATTTAAATTTCTTACAGTAACCTTAGGTTTAACTATAGAGACCACAATAGAAACACAAAATCGATAGCCTCTTTTGTTGGTATTTCAGGATCCATACAAAGAAAAACTAAACTAGTTCACTGCGGAAAAAAGAACTAGTTGTACCTTTCCTTGTAATTAAAGACCTCTTGATCTTCTGTTGTATTCCTCTCCTCCTCTTGGACATCGTGTGAGCGACGATCTACCAAGACGAAGACACCCGACCTTCTCCTTCTTTTCTAAGCTTTCGGCCACCAAAGAATACAAAGTGAAGAGGCTTCCTCCTCATTCTTCTTCTCCTCCAATCAACTGACCACAAGGTGAAGGTCCATCTCCAAGTGCCGCTGGCCCTTTATGAAGAGGAAAGGGAAAAAAAAGGGAAGAGTCAGCCACAAGAAATTAGAAGAGAAGCCTTGGTTGTGTTTTTGGAGAGCATCCCCTCCTCCTCTTTTATAATCTTTGCTAGCGGCTTATAAGGAAAGTTTTTAATAAAATTTCCTTTTATTTGCTATTATACATGGTTACAAAAAAGGAAATATTTTAACAAAATTAAAATCTCTCTTTTAAACCATTGTAAATAGCTATAAAATAAAAGATTATAACAAAATTTTGTTTTAGACAAAATCTTCCTTTTATTCCTATAATGGTTACTTATAAAAAGGAAAGATTTTAACAAAATTAAAATCTCTCTTTTAACCATTGTAGATAACTACAAAAAAGGAAAGATCTTAACAAAATTAAAATCTCTCTTTTAATCCATTGTAGAAAGCTATAAAAGGAAAGATTTTAATAAAATTTTATTTTCAATAAAACTTCCTTTTCTCTTCTTGTATGGCCGTCCCCATGCTTGGGCACCAAGCATTGCTTGGTCGGCCCACATCTTGGGCACCAAGAGGGCTTGGCCGGCCCCTTGTTGGGCACTAAGCAAGGATGTGGCCGACCCCCTCATTTGGGTAAGAAGGAAAATCAAAACGGGTGAACGCGAGACTTTATAGAGGCTACAGCAAGGACCGAGAGGAGGAATTGGTTTTGGCCTCCCGATGAGCTTGAGTTTCCTGTGTTCAACCCAAACACCCAACTCAAGTTCATCAATAATAACTCATACCACTAAAGGGTTATTATTGAACTACCACACCAATCCCATATTACATTATGAGCTCCTTTTTATCATGAGTGCATTAATCTCCCTGTGTTTAAGATACCGAATGCCCATTAATTAAATGAGTTACTGACAACTCACTTAATTAATATCTAGCTCCAAGAGTAGTACCACTCAACTTCCACCTTCAGGGTTTACATGACAATCCTTATGAGATCCTCAAGGGGACATCATCAACCTAGCTAACTAGGACATAGTTTCCTTCTATAATCAACAACACACCATATAAATAATATTATTTCCCAACTTATCGGGCCTATTGATTTAACGAATAAATCTCACCTATTGATAAATTAAATAAATAAATACTAAGTATATGTACTTGTTATTATATCGGGATTAAGAGTACGCACATCCATAATAACAGAGGTTCTGTTCTTTTATGCAGTCAGTATAAAAAGAAATAACCTCAAATGGTCCTGCTTAATACACACAAAGTGTACTAGTGTAATTTTATAGTCAAGACAAACTAATATCAAATTACACTACAACCATTCCAATGGTTTGCCCCAATCCATCTTGGTTGTGAGCTACTATTTATAATTTATAAGGAACTGATAACATGATCTTCTGTGTGACACCACACACCATGTTATCTACAATATAAATTAAATAGACAACTGCATTTAACTAAATGCAAACATTTGACCAATGTGATTTTCATTTCAAAATAAATGTTCATAGAAAAAGCTAGGCTTTTAGTATACATCCTAACAATTGGCCACTTTTGGCCTAAGCCCTCATGGTTTTATTTTTGGATTTTACCCAAAAGGTCTCACACCAATAGAGATATCTTTCCCTTATAGGGTTATGATCTTTCTCATGTGTTTTCAATGTAAGACTTTGTATGCAACCTTTCAACCTTAATGACAAAGGCTAGGGAGGATCAGTATCAAGAGAAAGGAATCAAATTCTCCCACTAGAGGGGGTGTTGCCAACCTTCACAATAGATCATAAATCGACTTGTGGCAGGTTTAGTTCAAGAGTATTTATGTCAACAATCTGTACCAACTTCTTCTATGGTTATGCCCAAAAGGATGTTGGCACCTCAGGAGGAGCAATCTCGCGAGTCTAGGATGTCTCGTACTCAAAAACTTGAGGAGAATAGGGTTGTGGTGCTGAGAGAAAGAAGAACGACTAGGCATACTACCCGTTCCTTTCTCTAAGGAAATCTTAAATGAAGAATTACCAAGTCAGTTTTATCCTTTTCAAATTAGCGAGAATATGGGGTCGACAGACCCAGAAGATCATTTGGGTCATTTTGAGAATGTTGCCCTTCTACATCAATATTCTAACGAAGTGAAATGCAAAGTCTTTCTAACAACTCTAGTCAACGTTGGTTTAGTCAATTGCCACCAAATTTTATATGGTCTTTTGAGGAGTTCAACACCATGTTCCCGCATCACTATTACAAGCTGCAAGTGCACGGCTACGTCATCAGTAATATAAAAGATTGTCAAACTCATAGGGATTGAATATAAGCACTAGTGATTTCTCACGAAAAATTAGTTGAACAATTGATGGTTGAGAGCCACGTTCTAAGTAAAGAGAAATAAGATTGAGAAAAGGAAAGAGAGAGAGAGAGACTTGATTTGGGAGATATTCTAGGGGTTCAGTTTTATTGTGATTTTTATCAATGTATCATGGTTCACCAATTGCTCATCCTCAATTCCCATGCACTTGTAGGAAGCTAGATTCATTATCAGCTCTTCCCGGCAGTGATCAAGTCGGAATGCTATTTGGATCCATATCCCATGCTATTAAATTGAAATGGTTCCTATGAAGTCCATTAATGGGTCACCCCTGTCACTAGGGTCCCTCAGTCATAAATCACAAGAATGCACTTATACTCAATAACCATAGAGATAGAGATAACAATTATGTCAAATTCCCTACTTCCTTGTGGGAATTGCTTATTTTTTCAAGGTAATGCCCTAGATGTCTGAAAATAGGTTGCCCCTATCATTAAAACCCCTTGGTCATACAATCAAGGGCATTCCCCTACAGGATTAACAATTCTACACAAACATTCAATCAAACACGAGAATTAAGCTCAAACACAATACATGCATATAAGATCAAATAGATACAAGGCATTGTAATGTCATATAGATAGGAAATTGGCATATCCATGAATTCTTACATCAATTCATATTGCAATTACTCCCTTAATCCTAGAACAATAGATCTACTCTATGGCACGAAGGGAAGAATCCAAAAACATAAGAATTGAAAGCATCAAAACCCAACTAGAAGAGGAAGGGAGAAGAAGCTTACACTACAACAAAAACCCTCATAGACATCAGTGGAACAACAACGGTTTTAAGCAAAAACCGATGTCTTTGAGTATTTTACACCGATTTTTTCAAAAACCGGTGTCTATGCACGCAGATTTTAGCTCATAGACATCGATTTTTTAGGCGATGTCTATGAGCGCCTTTTTTTCGTTAATAGACACCGATTTTAACAGCAGTTTTTAATACCCGGTGTTAATGAACCAAAATAAAATATTTTAATTTTTCCACCAATACTTAACCAAAATTTGCAACATTTCATTCTTCCCTCCAAACCTAAACCTATATCGCGCCATCCGTATACCGTCACGACTCCACCACCACTTTCCTCCTCGCCGCTGGGCATCCAGCCATCTCTCTCAGCCTCATCTCCCTCTTCCCCTTCCTCATCTCTCTCAGCCATCTCTTAGCCTCATTTCAACACACGGCTTTCTGCCTTTTCTAGCTTGCCCACAAATCCGGCCAAACCCTCACACGAATAACCCTCGAGTCCTCAGCTGCTGGAGCATTCAGAGACGTAGGGAATGGAGATTGTTCGATCACAGAGGGAATGGACTCATGCTATCGCCTCGACAACGTCGGCTAAACTCTCTTTCTACTGCTCCGCGCCTGCACTCGATGTCCGGTTGGAAGATTTTGAACTCTACGGCATAGATCGCCTCCGAGGTACCTTGCAAAACCTCATTTTTTTCCCATTTCTAGGGTTTGTGGTTCGTTGTATACTCCCTCGAGGTCCGACTGGAAGATTTTGAACTCTACGCCATAGATCGCCTCCGAGGTACCTTGCAAAACCTCATCTTTTCCCATTTCTAGGGTTTGTAGTTCGTTGTATACTCCCTCGAGGTCCGGATGGAAGATTTTGAACTCTACGCCATAGATCGCCTCCGAGGTACCCTGCAAAACCTCATCTTTTCACATTTCTAGGGTTTGTGGTTCGTTGTATACCTCCCCTTCCTTGATCAACTTCCCTATCCTGCGTCTATTTAGCTCTGCTGAGTAATCGGAGAAGAGCTCAAGAAGCTTTGAGTAGTTGAAGGATAACTTAGGGAACTTCTGCACATTTGGAGGGGAGAGTTCAGGGAGCTCTGAGTAATACCCATTTGTCTTTATGAGATGACGACATGTTGACCTGGTCGAAGGTCGACTCTTGAACCAGAGGTCCTTGGCCAATTGGCTAAGGTGGAAATAAAGCCACATGTGCCTGGTTGGCTAATTGGAATATGGTCCACATCATGGGATATCATGTTTGATTGCTCGACATAGAATGAAATTCTAGATGTAATACTCTAAGATCTAACAACTTTGTTGGGATCACATTCCTCTAATACCTGTTCACCACTTGCTACAACTTATTGTCTCAGACCATGTAGATATTATCTTGTGCTTTAAAAATGTAGAATTACCTCCACCACATGTCCATGTTGTGGGATCTTCATCTCTTAAGGTTGAATAATACAATCACAGTAAAAGGAACAAAATCAATTTAATATGGTTCGAAGTAAGCTCACAACATTTGAAGCCAGATTCGGTCCAAGTGTGATTGTGTTCTTGGTTATTATCATAAACTCTTTTTACTCTATGAAAACCATTTGTTGTCGTTGTCTCTCCACATTTGCTCATTTTCTCTCAATATTAAGTCTTAGATGTTGGAATCCTGATTTATTTATTTCATTTGGCAACATCTCACAAGTTATGATTTCATCCTCAACAACAACAACAACAATCAAGTCTTATCCCACTAGGACTATTATCATTTTATCCTCACAAACTTCAAAATCCACAATTCATTAAATTTGAAGGGAAGTAAAAGGAAGAAGATCACCATAAACCTCAACCAATCATCAATGCAAGGTTGTTGTGCTAGTTTTGGCATTTTCATTTTCATTGTTATCATGTCTCAGTTCATTTTATCTTTTTCTTCTGTGAGATCTTGTTTAATTTACATAATAAGCTGGATATAGATACCATTTATATTATAGCTTGAGGAGGAGGACTGTGTGACATAATATAATTTTTCATTCCTCTCAATAGTTGGTTAATCCTACTTGGACAAGTTCACACTCAAGCCTTAAAGCATCTAGACCAATTGATCATGACCTAATTACATGTGGTTTTTCATTGGAATCTATTAACCACCTACTCATCAACTCTTATTGCTTCTCAAGGATTGAACACACTTAAGGATGTCAGAATGATCTATCAAATGCATCTAATTTTAGTGTAAGATTATGATTTATCATGCTACACATTTTCTTTTGAACCTTTGACTTATCATTTCCAGATTTCTAAAGGCACGAGGGTTCAATATTGAAAAAGCTACTCATATGTGGTCTGAGATGCTCCAGTGGAGGATCAACTTTGGTGCTGATACTATCATTCATGTGAGATTAGCTAATGTACATTTTCCTTTCCTACTTTCTTGTAGCAAAAGTAATGAGCATAGTCAAGAGCTTCCACTAATGATTTACAGGTTAATAGCTTGGCATGGTTTTGAACTTTTTTTTCCCTTAAGGATCTAAAGTTCTCTAGGCTTTTGACTGGAAGTCCCACATTGGGCTTTAGATATTATCAGTGAAGTACTGTGCCAAGCTACATGGTATAAATTCTGGATTTAACCTGAAAACGTGCTATGTAGAATTTTGAGTTTTAGACTTATTACAAAGTCTTGCATACCTATATCTATGTTATGAGTACTTGTGGTTCAAATGCTAAACCACTCATGGGGAAATCTGAATGAAATAGAACAAACCTTGCCCTTAATTAAAATGTGTTCCACTTGTTATTTGATTGATAATTCTGTCTTAAAGATGACATTTGACAACCACAAAGCACATTAAAATAAATTCATAGTTGGAAATAATTCCAACAGAAACTTGGTTTGGAATATAAATCTCATAAACCTCGTATATACTTGTTTTTTTTTATCTTTCACTACGAGATGTCACCACACTGCATTGGATATGAGAACGACAAGGTTAAAAACTAACATATACATTGTTTGATATTTGAAGAGTGATAATTTGAGTTTAGAGTTTACCAATGTTTCAAAAGGTTATTATGCCTTCCATTTTCTAACAGATTAAGTTTACTTAGGATTTTGTATTTGATGAACTCGACGAAGTCCTCCATTATTAAGATTTTGAACTCTACGCCATAGATCGCCTTCGAGGTACCTTGCAAAACCTCATCTTTTCCCATTTCTAGGGTTTGTGGTTCGTTGTATACCTCCCCTTCCTTGATCAACTTCCCTATCCTGCATCTGTTTGGCTTTGTTGGTAACTTATATTCGATTATTTTCATGAAGTCCTGCAGGGTATTTCAGATGGTTTGTCCCGAGGAAAAAGGCCCGAAGAGATGGAGAAATTGGTATTGCGTGTGATTTTGTTTGGATCGTTCATTTTACTTTTAAATATATGTTTTATTTTGGGAAAATTAGGTAACTGAACTATGGAGGGCACATATGAGGCATCAAGATCCATCAGAGGTCATGAACAAAGATATCATTTCACACTTCCTTCTTCGTCTTGCATATTGTAGAATGTTGGTTTTGATTTTTATGGTCATGTTTTATTTTGATATCACACTATCTTTCCTGAGTGTTATCTCCTTCACCTCTTAGGTATGAATTAAGGAAATGGTTTCTTTCCATGGAGACTTCTCTTTTCCGCCATCGATTCCGACTAGAAAGCCCCGAGTCGTAGGTATATTCTGGATACCTTGTATGAGGTTTGGAGCTCTTATCTAATTTCATTTACCAAAATTATGTTCTATTGCTCGTAGAGGTCACTCATGTCTGAATTTCAGCTACCCTATAAGGCTATTAGTCATGTAGAATTCGAGGTATGACTGTAAATTTATGCACCATATTTCTGGTCATATTACAATACTACAAATTTTTAGACATCTCTTTCTATCGAGATGCATTTTTCTCATGTTCTTTGGCCATGGTTTTATCTAGGATGTCTTTTAGTACTTATAGGAAAATATTTTTTATTGCATTGCAGACTGTAAAGGAAAAATTGAACCAAGTTGCGCATTCTATTGGTCAACCGTTGAATGGTATGTCATTACCTACCAGATTTACATTTGTGATGCTACTAGTAACTAGTAATGGGCAAGATTGAACTTCAATAAGTCATCTTAAAACTCTTGTGATGCAATATATATTTGTCAATTTATCTTCTTATCAAATTCTAAGGAACTGATTATAAATTGTTTTGTTCTGTTTGAAAGTAACACAGATACCAGTTGCTCAATCATTTATAGCTTTTACTGTTATGTCTAGTAATTTGACAAATTTTTATTATTTTTTGCAGCTGATACACTCTTTTTTAAGGTACCATTTATCTACTTGTTTTTAGTCTAAACTCTCTTTTTTACTACAATAATGTTTCCTTAGTTCTACTGACCTGTGTCTACTTGCAGGCACCCTTTGAAGAAGTGGCAGAATTATTTGTTGGCCACAGGGTTTCCCTACAAAAAGGTTTTGCTTATGTTGCGATGCATCAGGTCCATGTTAAATTTATCTTTATACTTTCAAACTCCACAAGATGTGATTATAACTTTATACTTAGTTGGAACTTTTTTTATTTTCATACTAGATCATTAAAACCTGACAAGTTTTTTGGATGCTGAGTCACGCTCTGTTATCTTTTTCATGGTATTGTAGATGTGCAATAACATTCGATAAATGATCTAATATCCCGCCTTGTGAGGCAGCAAGCAGTTCTTCTGATCAAGCAAATAGGTACTAATTTTATTTTAATTGAACTATTAAATCATGCTCACACTGACTTGTTAGTGTATGATTAATTCCTTGCATTTGTTCACCAGGAGACAACATTGTATCTTTGATGTTGATCAGATTTTTGTCCAAGAAGTTTCAGCGTTTTGATCCCAAATGACTCACTAACATCTATTAACCAGTTTTTTTATGTTACTCAAAATACCATGCATTCTCACAAGCAACTAATCGGTTTATAGTTCTCACTTCAACAAATGTGTTCCTGAAATAAAAGACAGTAGTACCAACATTGCAAAGAGAGGGGGGCTTCTGGCTCCATCGACAAGATGCAGAGTGGATGTCTTTTTTTCACCTTGATTGTTTCTGTTTAAATTTTGTATCTGTTTCTCGCATAGATTTTATTTCTAGGTAAAGTTAGCCAGTAACTTGACATTACCATAATGCTCTCATTTTCATCATGATGATATGTTAATCTTATTTTTGCATTGAATTCTATTCAAGACTATTGTCACTTCTAATGCTACATAATAAAACAGAACGCCAATCAAGTGATATAATATCGATAGGCATTTGGTTAATCTTTTTTGGTTGACTAATGTACCATGTTTGATTATTTTCTAAGCAGTAGATTCTGGTGGAAATGCAGCAAAGGCAGGACTTAGGGCTGGAGACCAAGTATTGTACACAAGTAGCTTCTTTGGGGATGAGTTGTGGCCTGCTGATAAGCTGGGTTTTACCAAAACAGCTATCCAAGCAAAGCCAGACTCTGTTTATTTTGTAGTAAACATGTATGATCTACTGGGGTCGTGTTGTGAAGTCTTGCAGAAATACCTAAATATGAAATGGTGAAAATATTTGTTAGGGCTTTCCATCCAGTAATATATCCATGTACTTTTCTTCTTGAAGAGAGGAACATTTAAATGTTCAGAATATTAGGGAGTTTGTAGACACAATGTTTGCACTTTTCCTAATACGTTCTTTATCTTTTATCTGATTCTTATTCTCCCTGTTGCATTTCTTTACACTCTAACAGGGGAGCAGAGGTAGATGTAAAAAGACTAACTAAGAGGCCTGCTCCTCCTCGATTTGGTCGCACCTTGACTGAAGCACAAAAGGCAAGATAATCATTTTGCCTCAGTCTCGATGTTGTCTTGTGACTGATTTCTTTAATTTTTTTTGATTGATTGACATTTCTTTGAATTATTTCTGATGTGTTCAAATCATACGTTGTCCAAGTTATCTAGTTTAACTTTATTGCTATTACTTAAATTCAAAATTCTTAGCTGTTTGTGCATAATTAAACAAGTGTTATTCCAATTCCACCCTCTTTTACTCATGTTTCAGAATGATATTCTGAATATGAAAGGATTGAACCTCCATCAAGTACTGATTAATTAAATTACAACTATGAGAAAACTTTGTTGCAATAATTTCTGGTTTGGAATATATTAAGTTCCCAGGAATGATAAATCTATCACTATATGATGTGGTTGAGATAAATGATGAATGTGTCTCTTTTTAAGCATTCAAATTAGTCATCTTGTTACTTGGTGCTCTTACTACTTTTTCAACTATGATTTTTGGTCTTGGTTTACTAATATATTATTTATGTGTTTTTACAGTTTACAAATCTCAAGTACTCCAGAGTTGAAATTGATGAAGTGCGGTTCGAGTGGGCTGAATGCATGCTAGATTACATTTGAAGTGTTGTTAAAAGAATGTTCTACCTTAATGATTCTGATATCTATTAGCTTTTGATGTAAAAAAAATGTTTGTGTATTTTATGGATACTGTTGTAAGAAGATTATTTATGTAATTTGTGAATATTTGTGTATTTTATGGATACTGTTGAATGAAGAATATTTGTGTAATTTGTGAATATTTGTGTTTTTTTTTGTTACTGTCGGTTTTTCATTGTTTCGGAAATCAAATTTGTGAAAAATATCGATATTACATCGGTTTTCCACCGCTACAAAACCGATGTTATTAATTAATATTACACCGGTCGTATACTGCTGTCAAAACTGGTGTTATTAACATATAATATTACATCGATTTTACACCGTTGATGAAATAGTGTCATTAAGTGATACTACACCGGTTAATAACCGATTCGAACACCGGTGCCGTTAAGTGATACTACACCGGTTTTAACCCGATGTCTAAAATGGCAGACCTTTTACATCGGCTTCATAGACATTGGTCAAAAATGTAATAGACACCAGTGGAAAACCGATGTCTATGAGGGTTTTTGTTGTAGTGTTATACAATTGCGTTGAGTAATCTTTAGATCCAATTCTTTGCTTCTGGAATCGATGAGATAATGAAAATAGCCTTGGATCGTTGAATGGAGAGTGTAGAGAATATAGATCGGCACCAAGATGGATCTCCCAAAGGGAAAACCTTCCTCCCATTGGAAAGGAGAAGAAATCCTCTTAAATAGTGCTAGGCATGAGCCTAGCATGGTTCGTGCCATGGCCGTGTGGCATCCACATGGCCACCCTCTGCTTGGCCTTGGGTTATATGGCATGGCTGTGTGGATTCACATAGTCGTGTTCTGTTTAGTCTCTGGACGATCCACACAGCCATGTGGATTCCACATGGCCAAAGTCTTCTCCTCCTTTGGAAGGCCACACGACTGTGTGGATCCACATGACCGGGTCCAACTTCTTCTCTGCTTCTTGGCACAACTGTGTGGAATCACATGGCCAGAGTCTTCTCCACCTCTAGTAAGTGGCACATTGTGTGAACTTCACATGGCTAAGTCTTTTATCTTCGTTTGTTCTCCGAATTATCTACGAGCGTCGTTTTCACCCCAAAAGTGGCTCCTGTCAATAGAAAAATACACAAAGAGCATATATCTAATAAAGAAGAGTAATTATACTAAAAATATAATAAGAGGTATAGAAATACACATATCAAGAGTAAATAAAGTACGTGAATGTGCGTCAAAGTGTGCATAAAAGTGTATATAATCTATGCACATCACATCCCAAGACTTGAACCTTTGCTTGTCCTCATTCAAAATACCGTAGTCTAAATTCATGTGCTCCTATAATGCATCATAATCCCTAGTGCACTTTTCTAACTCTATCAACTAGTTTCATTGGTGAGAATGATTATGGAGTAACCTAAGTATAGCCTAAGCAGTGTACAGTGTAATAGTGACTTAAGCTTTTCAAGTTTCAATCTCTGTCTTAGTAAGTCATTAGCCGATCGAGTTCCTAATATTCTAGTGATAGGCACTTACCTGCCACACACTTAGTTCAAACTTCTTAAACTATACAAGGTCTCAAAGGACTACTCGGAATCAAGAGAAATATATCATTTATTTTTCCAGTAATCTAACTTTTTCTCAAAGGGGTAAATTGTTGGTTTTCACTCATGACAACTATTTTTTTATCTCTTATTCATATGATTTTTTGGTGCTTTATAGGATGAAGCACTAATCACATATGTAAGTATAATGCAAATGTTGAGATTTTGATTTTTTTCAAATGAGTTGACATGATCCAAGGCCATCCAATAACCAAAATGTAATCCAAGAAATTATCATGGGAACCTAAGTACTAAACAATTCAGATGAATCATGACTATTCCAAAGTTATCCAATATCCAAGTTTAAGTGAAGTGAAGGTAAGATCCTTAAGGTTAGGCCAAAACTCAAACTTATCTTTGTACAATACTTAACTCATTTCATGGTACTAAAGATAGAGAAAAGAGGTACACTAAACATACTAGCACTATTTCCACAACACATGAATGAAGAAATGAACGTGCTAACCATTTTGCTATTAGACAAGTTAGCAGTAATGTGAGGATTGATGTTCTCGACATGCCACAAAGCAATTAAAAAGACAGTCGAAGCAACAATTAAAAAAACTGAATAAAAATTGACAAACACTAACATAAAATAAGCAAAGATGCAGCATAGAACTAAAAAATGAAAACAAGCATAACAAATGAAACTATTGAAGATGTAAAGAAAAGAAATGCAAATGACTCAAAATGTGTAAAACACTCCCCCCTTGACTTAAACTTTTCATCGTCCCGATAAAATCAATATGTTGGAGGAGGTGAGAGATTAGGAAATTCTAGAAGATCAAGAAATAAATCAATGAACCATCTTACCTTATCCCTCACAAATTTATGATATGAAAACAATTTATTGAAATCATTTTGAAGAAATTTCATGAAACCCTAAAAATCTTCATTTTACTTCATTTGATACCTATGAGCTTCCATAAACTCAGATATATATATATATTTTTTGCATAATTCTCTTTCACTCCTAAAACAATCTTGCAATCACTTAAATTGTTCGTCCACCATACACATGTCACTTGTAAGCAACTTTTTATGTAATTCCAAATCATGATGAAGTTATCTAGAATAGGACGAAACTCATAGAAATTAAATCTAAAAAGATCTCAACTAACTGAAGAGATGCCTTTAGGAGCTAGTGTTGATTTACCAAAGTCAAGCACCAATTATCTCTAATGCAAATCGTGGTCAATTCTAGATTGGAAAATCATAGAGGAAAGTTATTTTTGAGTAAAAGACTATACCTGTATCCCTCACATCGTATCATACGAATTGTCAAATATGAATTTAAATCTATTCCAAATGCATTTTCGACCATCTCTAAGTCATCGAGATCACAACCTAACACTAGTGCCATACGAGTGAGCATCCCTCCCAAAACAATGGGGGTAGTAGAAGACACCTTCACTAATTTCACTAAGTGCTTTAGAAAGAAATAATAAGAATTTATTGAAACATTTTCTACAATTGCCCATAAATAATACAAATCAGAAAGTCTCACTATTCCTTTCTTATCTCTCCTTCCAAATATAGTTTTCTTCATAACCAATTGAAGATATCGAAAAATGAGATTAATGATACTAGTAGCCTTGGATACATGAGGGTTATAGTGAGATTGCTTAGAGATCAATTGCCATATGTTTGAGGATTCAAATGCAGGGAGGATTGTATGTGTTCCATCCTTAGGCACATCATAACATGCATTAAAGTCATCAAGTGTCCATGCATAATTATCATTAAACAAATGAAATTTGAGCTTCCCCCTCCTTTAACATTGTCAACAATGATGGAGCTTAAGATTTTTAAAACAATTCTAGGATAAGTTGGGTATTTCATATTCATCAAGTCGTTCCATCTTATCCTTTCAAGGAGCTAATCCACATCATTTCTAAAGCCCAACACATCTAAGATTGTCTGGTACATAAACCTAGTGCTCAAAATGGATCGTTTAGATAATGAATTATAGTGATGCATTTGTTCATCATTAGAGAAAATGATACTGAAGTTGTTAGACATACCTTTGAAGCGTGTATTTCTTTCTCTTGAAGCATCCATCTTCTCCTTCCCTTTCCTTGTTGGAGTGCTTTCTTTGATGGGATTTGACATTGTGGATGATGGAAAAGTTAGCTTAAAGTGGGGTGAAAACTCAAGGTTTAGAGAAGGGAATGGATGGTAAATGTCGAAGGGAGCAATTTGAGGGCTTTTGAAGGAAGAGAGAATTGGAGAGGGATGGGTAAGAAGGAGGAGTCAGCGGGCACAACCGTGCGGATTCCGCATGCCCGTGCCATAAATTGGGGTGTTTAGGCTAGGCCGTGTAGGATCCATATGACCTCATGTTCACTGGCTTCTCACACGGTCATGTCAAACGACACGACATGGGTTAGTTTCCTCTCAGTTAGTTTCACATGACCATGTAAAATCACACAGCCACCCTTTTCTTCCTCTCCGCCAGGGCCACATGACCATATCAAATGGCATGACCTTGCCCTTCTCCCTTTCGGCTTGCTTCACACGGTCGTGTGAAGTCATACGACCACCCTCTTTAAGGTAGGTAAGGGCTGAGCTTTCTCCTCTTCAACTTTGCCTGTGCCACTACGCTCACGAAAGGATCATGGCTAGCTCGTGGAGGTTGCACAGAACCTGAAAACAAAAATTAAAAAGGCATTAGATACTCTAATAAAGAGAATTAAATGCAATCAAAGGAACCAATGAAAAATAAAGAATTCCTTAGGTTGCCTCCCAAGCAGCACTTGTTTAGGGTCTTTAGTTTGACCCATATGAACTCATTCTAGAGGGGGTGGTTCGGAGAAATCTAACTTCTTGCTTTCTTCAACTTGCTTGACGTGGAGATATCTTTTTAAGCGATGTCTGTTTACTTTGGTTAACCCAAACTCTTCATTCTAAATGAAGACCACTCCAAATAGATAAACCTTTTTAACTTTGAACGGACCTATCCATTGTGATTTCAACTTTCTGAGAAAGAGTTTCAACCTTGAATTAAACAATAGCACAGAGTCTCCTTCCTTGAATTCCCTACGTAGTATATGTTGATCATGTCATTTCTTTATTCTTTCTTTGTAGGATTTGGTGTGCTCGTAAGCATCCATCCTCAATTCATCAAGTTCATTTAACTGGAGTTTCCTTTTTTCTGCTGTTGTCTTGAGATCTATGTTAAGTGGTTTAATTGCCTAATACGCTTTATATTCCAATTCTACCAGAAGATGGCAGGGCTTTCTGTAGACTAGTCGAAACGGGGTCATATCAATTGGAGTTTTGTAAGCTGTATGATATGCCCTTAAAGCATCATCTAATTTCAATGACCATTCTTTATGTGAGGTAGACACTATCTTCGCTAATATTGCTTTAATTCTTCCATTAGAAATCTCAACTTGTCCACTAGTTTGTGGATGATAAGGTGTTGTCACTTTGTGACTTACCCCATACTTTTTGAGTAAGTTTTAAAATTATTTTTCAATGAAATGAGAACCTCCATCACTAATAACTACCCTAGGTATACTAAATCATGGAAAGATCACCTTCTTAAACAATTTGATGACTGTCGTAGTGTCACTTGTAGGAGAGGCTATGGCTTCTGCCCATTTGATACGTAGTCCACTGGCACTAAAATGAATTTATTTCCACACGACGAAGGAAAAGACCCTATAAAGTCTATACCCCATATATCAAATAACTCAACTTCAAGGATATAGTTCAGCGACATCTCATTTCTTTTAGTTATGCTCCCGATCTTTTGACATTAATCACAAGATTACATAAATTTCCGTGTATCTTTAAATCAATGTGACCAAAAGAAACTTGCTTTCAAAATCTTTGCGGCTATTTTCAAAACCGCTAAATGCGCTCCGTAAGATGATGAATGGCAATGGAATAAAATGTTATTGACTTCTTCCTCAGGCACACACCTTCGGTAGATTGCATCACCACATTTCTTGTAAAGCAATGGTTCATTCCATACGTAGTACTTAATATCTGAAAAAACTTTTTCCTTTACTGTCTGGTGAGGTTTGGGGATAGGACTCCACTTGCAAGATAATTAGCAAAATCTACATATCAAGGAACCTTTACACAAGATAATGCCGAAAGGTGTCCATTCGTAAAAATATCATTAATAGGTGAATCAATTTTTACATCCTTTTACCCATTTTTTCATACTCAGGATAAATGATCTCCTACTATATTTTCTACTTCTTTCTTATCCCTGATTTCTAAATTAAATTTATGAAGAAGCAGAATCCATCAAATAAGTTATGGTTTGACGTCTTTCTTGCTAAGTAGATATCGAATCAACATGATCAGTATACATTATTAATTTTGACCCTACCAAATAAGATCTGAATTTGTTAAATGCAAAGACTAGTGCTAATAATTCTTTTTCTGTGGTAGAATAATTTACTTGGGTTACATCTAATATCTTGCTAGCATAATAAATTGCATGTAATATTTTATCCTTTCTTTGCCCTAAAACTGTACTTACTGCAAAGTCACTAGCATCGCACATGATTTCGAATGAGAGCTCCCAGTCTAGAGCTTGAATTATTGGGGCTGTGATAAGGGCATTTTTAATCTTCTTGAAGGCCTCCAAGCAGTTATTATCAAAATAGAATTCAACATCTTTAATCAACAAATTAGTCTATGGCTTATAGATTTTTTGAAACGTCCTTTATAAAGCGTTGATAGAATCCAGCATGGCCTAAAAAAACTCTTTACTCCTTTAACATTATTTGACGGGGGTAGTTTCTCAATCACTTCTACTTGGGCTTGCTCCACTTCAATTCCACATTCTAAAATTTTGTGTCCCAAGACAATTCCTTCTCTAACCATGAAGTGGCATTTCTCCCTATTTAGGACCGAGTTCACATCTTCGCACCTTTGAAGGACTCTAAAAAGATTTAATAGATAGGTATCAAAGTCATTTCCATAGACTGAGAAATCATCTATAAATACTTCCATGATTTTCTCTATTAAATATAAAAAGATTGTCATCATACACCGTTGGAAGGTAGCCGGGGCATTGCAAAATCCAAATGGCATACGATGATAAGCATATGTCCCATAGGGGTATGTAAAGATGGTCTTCTCTTGATCCTGGGGATGTATTGGAATTTGAAAGAAACCAGAATATCCATCCAAATAGTAGAAATATGAGTGTTTTGTCAATCTTTCAAGCATCTTATCAATAAATGGTAGGGAAAAATGATCTTTCATAGTTTCTTTATTTAATTTTCTATAATCAATGCACATCCGCCATCCTGTGATTGTTCGTGTTGGAATCAGTTTGTTTCTTTCATTTCATATGACGATCATTCCTCCTTTTTTTGGAACCACGTGCATCGGGGCACACCCACTCACTATCGGAGATAGGGTAGATAATCCCTGCATCTAGAAGCTTTAGTACCTCCTTCTTCACCACCTCTTAAGTTTGGATTTAATCTTCTTTGATGTTCAACTAAATTTTTGTACCCTTCTTCAAGTAGAATTCTATGCATACAAATGGAAAGACTGATTCCTTTAATATCATCAATGGTATACCCAATCGCCTTCCTGTGCAACCTTAACTCATTGATTAATTTCTATGTTTTCAGCTCAATTAAATTTACATTAACTATTACTAGAAAAGTCGAATTTGGACCAAGGAATGCATATTTGAGGTTGGGTAACAAAGGTTTTAGCTCCACCTAAGGTGGCATGATCTCAGGTAAGGTTGGATCTTACTCTAATAACTTTATTCCCCCATTCACTATTATTTCTTCTAAAATTTTCCCAATTTTTGTACCATTTCTTCCATGTCTTTATAGTCCAAGTTCTCCCCTTATACAAAATATTGCCACATTTCTCTTCTACAATAGGACTCGTTGAAGAAATCCTTCCACCTAACAATTGTGATAAGGACTCACCACACCAAGGGAATAGATCTTGGAGATCCTCACATTGCAAAATGATGTCTTTTTTCGAGTTGCTTTGAGTTTTAGCATCTTCATGTCCTTGTCCATTTCCTTCTGTCGATTTGTCCTTATTTCCTTTTGTTTCAAATGCACACAATGAGAGGGTCATCAAATTTTGCTCTGACTATTCATTAAGATTTGACACCACTCGATAAATTATATCATGCGCTTCATCTAAACTTTTCCTCATTAAAGATCCTCCAGATGCCACATCTAACTGATTCTTATTTTAGAAATAAAACCCAATGTAAAATAAGTTGATGGTCAACCAATTCTCAATACCATGATGTGGACACTGATGTAGAAGGGATAAGTATCTATTCCAAACTTGATGCAATCCCTCTCCGTATAATTTCTTAAAATATAAAATTTGATTCCTCAAATGGGTAGTCTTCCTTGGGGGATAATATTTATTCAAAAAAATTCTACTCTAACTCATCCCAAGTTCTGATACTTCTGGATTGTAGAGTATTGAACCAAACATTTGCAACATCTCTAAGACTGAAAGGAAAAGCCATAAATCGTATAAAATTAGTAGAGACCCCCTCATATTTTAATGTGTTGCAAAATCTGTGAAACCCTATGAGATGTGAATATTTATTCTTTGAATCTGATCTGCCAAACTGGTCCTCTTGAATCTTAGAGATAAAAGATGGTCTAAACATAAAATTCTTTGCTTGAATTTCTGACAGTACAATGGGCCCTAGCTCTTTGGTAGACTTTGGAGCTTCATAATCTTTCAACGATCTTAAAACCATATTTATCTGAGCAAGCTAAAAGTGCAAGAGAAATTGGATAGCACTAGAATACAAATAACAGGGGAAAAAAATAGAATTTACAAAAATATAAATTGGGAAACTAGAATACAAAAATTAAAAATACAAAAATAGAAGTTAAAGAAATGCAAGATGTATCTAAAAAATAGAATTGCAGAAATATTTACAATATGAGAAAGAAAATCCCGGGCAACGACACCCATAGACACGGGATATAAACACTAGTGATTTCTCACAGAGAATTAACTAAACAATTGACGGTTAAGAGTCACGTACTAAGTAAAGAGAAATAAGATTGAGAAAAGGAAAGAGAGAGAGAGAGAGACTTGATTTGGGAGATGTTTTAGGGGTTCGGTTTTATTGTGATATTTATTAATGTATTATGGTTCACCAATTGCCCATCCTCAATTCCCATGTACTTGTAGGAAGATAGATTTATTACTGGCTCTTCTCAATCGTGGTCAAGCCAGAATGCTATTTGGATCCATACCCTATGCTATTAAATGGAAATGCTTTATATGAAGTCCAGTAATGGGTCATCCCTGTCACTAGGGTCTCTCAGTTATAAATCACAAGAAGACAATTATACTCAATAACCATAGAGATAGAAATAACAATTATGTCTAATTCTCTATTTTCTTGTGGGAATTGCTTCTTCTTTCAAGGTAATGCCCTAGATGTTCGAAAACAAATTATCCCTGTCACTATGGCCCCTCAGTCATACAATCAGGGCATTCCCCCTACGAGATTAATAATTATACACAAACATTCAATCAAACATGAGAATTAAGTTCAAACACAATACATGCATATAAGATCAAATAGATACAAGACATGATAATATCATATAGATAGGAAATTGACATATTTATGAGTTCTTACATCAATCCATATCACAATTATTTCCTTAATCCTAGAACAACAGATCTACTCCATGGCATGAAGGGAAGAATCCAAAGATATAAGAATTGAAAGCATCAAACCCAACTAGAAAAGGAAGGGAGAAGAAGCTTATCCAATTGCATTGAGTGATTTTCGGATCTAAACCTTTGCTTCCGATGCCGATGAGATGATGAAAATGGCCTTGGATCATCAAATGGAGAGAGGGGAGAACGTAGATCGGCACCAAGATGGATCTTCCAAAGGAAGAACTTTCCTCCCCTTAGAAAGGGGAAGAAATCCCCTTAAATAGTGCTGGGCACGAGCTTGGTATGACCCATGCCATGGCCATGTGGCATCCTCACATCCACCCTTTGCTTAGCCTCAGGTCAGGTGGCATGATTGCGTGGATTCACATGACTGTGTTTTGTTTGGTTTATGGATGATCCACATGGTCGTGTGGATTCCACATGGCCAAAGTCTGCTCCTCCTATGGAAGGCCACATGACCGTGTAGATCCACACGGTCAGGGCCATCTTCTTCTCTACTTCTTAGCACGACCGTGTCAAATCACGCGGCCAGAGTCTTCTCCACCTCTCGTAAGTGGCACGACCATGTAAACTTCACACGTCCAAGCCCTTTATCTTCGTTTGTTCTCCGAATCGTCTACGAGTGTCGTTTTCACCTCAAAAGTGGCTTTTGTCAATAGAAAAACATACAAAGAGCAAATTTTATACAATGAAGAGTAATTATGTTGAAAAGATTAATGATAGAATTCACACATATTATTAATGATAGCATATAGTATATATAAATACCATTATAAGTGAAAATAAGAAAATACATAAAGTAGAAAAATAATAAGTATTTCCTAATAATAATTATTCCCTAATAACTAGGAAATAAATAACTATTTTCTAATAATAATTATTCCCTAATAACTAGGAAATAAATAACTCTTACTTATAATAATTATTTCCTAATACGCTATCTCAAGATGGTGTCCCAGAAATGACACCAATATTGCTGCAAATAGTAAATAATCGAGGTCGAGAAAGTGACTTTGTAAGTGCATCAGCCAACTGATCCTCAACAGGAATATGAGTAACTCATAGTTCGGAGGCCTGCACTAGATCACAAACAAAGTGATAGTCAATAGCTAGATGCTTCATCCAAGAGTGAAAAATAGGATTAGCTGAAAGATACATGGCACCCAAATTATCAGTAAAAAGCATAGCAGGCGTGGTAACCGGAAGAAGCAGATCTGTCAAAAGTGACTTAATCCATTGGATCTCAGTTGCTACGGAGGCAATGTCACGATATTCAACCTCAGTTGAAGAGCGTGCAATCGTGTGCTGTTTGGTAGATTTCCAGGAAATCGGATTAGCACCTAAAAAAATAATAAATGCACATATAGAACACCGATCATCTGGATCTCCTGCCCAGTCTACATTGGAGAAACCATGAAGAGTAAAAGGTGTATCCGCAAGAAGATGAATGCCAAGATCCCTAGTACCATTGAGATACCGAAGTAGACGCTTCATAGCACCCCAATGCATCTCTGAAGGAGCATGCATAAACTGTGAAAGTTTGTTGACCGCAAAGGAAATATCAGGATGAGTCATACGGAGATGTTGTAAGCCTCCAACCACTTGTTGTAACTTAGTCATATCAAAAGATGAATACCCATCATGCAAAGTAAGACGAGAGCCAGTAGCAATTGGAGTGGAGACTGGCTTGGAATCAAGCATGTTGTGTTTGGAGAGAAGATCAGTGACATACTTTTGCTGAGACAAGAGAAGACCAATTGAGGTTGGGCGAACTTCAATACCACAGAAGAGGGAAAGAGCCCTAAGATCCTTAATCATAAATTTTGCATGAAGTTTACATACTATGACGTCAACAGAAGAAGCATCACTCCCTGTAATGATTAGATCATCAACATATATAAGGACATAAATAATAGTATCATCCCGAGAATAAACAAATAAGGAGGTGTCAACTCGGGATGCATAAAGCCAAGAGAGACCAAGAAAGCGCGAAGCTCCAAATACCAGGTGCGAGGAGCTTGCTTTAGGCCATAAAGCGCCTTATGCAAATGGTACATATGATCTGGAAACTCAGCACTGCGCATACCCGAAGGTTGCACCATATAAACCTCCTCTACAAGATGACCATTAAGAAACACATTGTTTACATCAAGTTGGCGAAGACACCACCTCCGATTCACAGTCAAACTAAAAACAATGTGCATTGTTACTGGATTAATAACAGGGCTGAATGTATCATGAAAGTCAACACCAAGGCACTAATGAAAACTCTTGTCAACAAGGCGAGCCTTATATCGATCAATTGAGCCATTAGAATTACGTTTAATGCGAAACACCCACAAGATTTTGGTCTGGTGAAGGTGGGACAAGAGTCTAAGTCTGATTACGGAGAAAAGCATCATACTCTTCATGCATGACCTATACCTAATTCGGATCTTTGAGCGCCTGTGTGACAGAGTAGGGTTCACAAGGTTGTGGAAGACTAGTATGAAGAAGATACTTTGGATTGGGTTTGTAGATGGTATTTTTGGAGCAAGTTTGCATGGGATGTTAGTTTTGAGAAGCGAGAGAGGGAGAAAGAGTCGGTGGGCTAGAGGGTCAGTTGCCACTAGGCAGCATGGATGACTCAACAACAAGAGGTGATGATGGCGACAATGATGACAGCGGTGAAGAAGTCACTTGCGGACGACTACGGTTAGTGGTAGGTTGCGGCATCGGTGCTGGAGGGTCTCAAGAGAGAACTGGTGCAGCAGAGAGCTCAGAGTCAGTGTCTATTACTGTGGAATCCAAGGAGGAGGTGATGACAAATGGAAAAAACATGCTCCACAAACTTAACATGACGAGATACAAAGACTCTTTTGAGAGCTACATCATAGCACAGGAAGGTACTCTGGGTGAGAGAATAGCCAAGGAAGACACAAGAGGTTGACTTGGGATCAAACTTGTGGTGAGAGTAGGGGTGCAACCACGGAAAGCATAGACACCCAAAAACTCGAAGCTTAGAAAGATTAGGAACGGTGGTGAACAATTTTTCAAAAGAGGACATATGGGAGAGACCGACCCTAGGCATGCGGTTAATCAAATAGACTACCGCAGTAAAGGAATAAGGCCAGAAAGTGAGTGAAATAGATGCTTTGTGCAACAAAGTGAGACTAGTTTCGACTATATGACGATGACGACGTTCAGAGTATCCATTTTGTTTAGGAATGTGTGGAGGAGTGGTAAGATAACTAATACCATGAGTAGTAAGAAATGAGCGAAGGGCTAAGAATTCACCTCCATTATCAGTGAATAGTATTTTGATAGTCATCGAGAATCGATTTTCAACAAGAGTTTTGAATGCAATAAAGGTAGAGTATACATCCGATTTATTATGTAAAGGATAAAGCCATATATACTTTGTAAAATGATCAACAAAGATAACATAATATTTGAGTCCATCAAATGATGATATAAGAGATGTCCAAACATCAGAAAAGATAATATCCAAAGGAACACGAGACAAAATACTAGATTTATGAAAGGGCAATTTATGACTCTTATTAATATTTCACGAAGTGCATGAAAAATTAGACAAAGTATTCGCAGGAAACAAAAGACCCAAAGATAAAAAAAATGTTGTAAAACATCTAATGACGGATGACCTAAACGACTATGCCATAAGGAAATAGATGACGAGACAGACATAGAAAAGGCAAAAGGCGATGATAGTGTAGACATAAATTTTGGCCAGTAATAGACACCATCTCTATGGATCCCGCTGACCAGTGTTGCTCCTGCACGACAATCCAACACCTAAAAATAGGAATCAAAGAAAAGAAATGTAACAGGATTAGTAGCACAAAGTGCTGTGACAGAAATTAAATTTTTTGACATAGATGGCACAAATAAAACATTGGAGAAAACTAAAGGGAAATATGGAGTAGAGAAAGAGAAAGAACCAGTGTGTGTAATAGGTAGTCTAGAACCATCACCAATGATGACGCTATCATTCCCAGAGTAAGGCTCATGCAACGAGAGAGTAGCGAGTGTTAGAGTGTATACTAAAAGCTTAGCTTTTGTAAACATTTATTTTTGAAATAAAAGAATCACATTGGTCAATATCTATATTTATTTGTTAAATGTAATTGTTCAATTAATTTATATAGTAGATAATATAGTGAGTGGTGTCACACACAGAAGATCATGTTGTCGGTTCTTTATAAATTATAAACAGTTGCTCATGACTAAGATGGAAAGGAACAAACCATCGGAATAGTTGTAGTGTAATTAAGTATTAGTTTATTTTGATTAATAAATTACACTGGTACACTCTAAGTGTATTGAGTAGGACCATTTTAGGTAAGTTCTTTTTGTACTGATTTAATAAAAGAACTAGACCTTAGTTATTATGAAAGTGTGTGCTCTTAATCCTAATATAATACAAGCACATATATTTAATATTTATGTCTTTGACTTATCAAAGGGTGAGGTTTAGCTCGATAAATCAATATGCCAGATAAGTTGGGAAATGATATTATTTATAGTGTGTGTTGTTGATTATAGAAGGAATCTGTGTCCTAGTTATCTAGGTTGAGAATGCCCCCAAGAGGAGCTCATAAGGATTGCACGTTAAACCCTGCAGGTGGACTTAGTCCGACATGACAATGAAGTTGAGTGGTACTACTCTTGGAGCTAGATATTAATTAAGTGAGTTGTCAGTAACTTACTTAATTAGTGGATATTCGTTATCTTAAACACAGGGAGACTAACATACTCATGATAAGAAGGATCCCATAATGTAATTTGGGATTGGTGGGTAGTGCGATAATAACTCTCTAGTGGAATTAGTTATTATCGATGAACTTGAGTTGTGTGTTCGGGGCGAACACGGGATACTCAAGCTCATCGGAAGACCAAAACCAATTTCTCCTCTAGGTCCTTGTCGTAGCCTCATTAAAGCCTCAAGTCCATCCAAAGAAAGGCTTATCTTGGTGTCCAAGAAGGGGGCCGGTCCATTGCTAGGTGACCAAGCAATGACCGACCATATCTCCTCTTAAAGGGTCAGCCCTTTACTTGGTGCCCAAGCATATAAGGGCCGACCACAATAATTCAAAAAAGGAGGGGTGTTTTGAATTTTTAAAAATCTTCTCTTTGTAGAAATCTACAAGTTGTAAAAGAGAGATTTTAAATTTTAAAAACTTTCCTTATGAATTAGGCCACATGTTTTAATAGTGAGTTTTAAAAGTTTTAAAACTTTCCTTTTTTAACCATCCTCATGATTTTAGAAAAAAGGAAGAGAAGTTTTAAAAATTAAAATTTTCTATTCATGTTAAAAAAGGAAATTTTTGAAGAAAAGTTTTAAATTTTAAAACATGATTTTAATTTTTAAAAGCTTTCCTTTTTAACATCCACTTTAGGAAAGAGAGCTTGTAAAATTTTATAAGAGGATTTCTTCTTGTAAAGTTTAATAAAAAAAATATATTTCCTTCCTCCTAAGGGGGCCGGCCAACCTTGCTTGGTGCCCAAGCAAGGAGGCCGGCCAAATTGAAATTAAAATAAAATCATCAATTAATATTTGGTGATTGATTCAATCAAGAGGAAAGAAAAGGAAAAATTAAAAGAGAAAAGGAAAAACTAGAGGAAGATTTTAATTTTTGTAAAAATTCTTCCTTTATTTGCCTTGGGCAAGTAATATAAAAGAAGGGGTGAGGAGGCCTCATGAGACAATCAATTCTTATTCTCTTAGAGGAGTTTCTCTTGGTGGCCAGCCCTCCCTCTCCCTTCTTCTTTTCCCTTTGCTCTCTTCTCCTTGGTGGTGGTGGTGGCCGGATTTTAGAGGAAGAGGAAGAAAGCTTTTGGGTGGTGTTCATCTTGGAGGATCGTCACCCACACGATGTCCAAGGCGAGGCGAGGAATACGGTAAAAGATCTCGAGGTCATTAGCTTACAAAGAAAAGGTATAATTAGCAATTATTTTCCGCATCATGCTAGTTATTTTTCTTTGTATGAATTCCAAACACAAGAAGCATTAGATCTAGTTTTTCGAATTAGTTTTTGGAGTTTGTGTTTTCTTTATTCTTCGAATTTGTGATTCGATTGTTCTTTTTGGTTAACGTAGAGTTATTTAAGGAAATTAAATATTAGCTTTCCTTAAAAGGCTTTATCTAGGCGGTGGTGGTTGCTCCCATATCCAAGAAGGTCATGTGTCTTTCCATGCAGTCCTGGAAGCCAATTTTAGAAATTAATATTTAATGGAATTAATAACATAGGTGGATTTGAATCAATAGTGTTAAGTTCCACTTGCGATTCAAATATAAACCATTAAGAACAGATAAGTTAAATTTGGAATTAATGATGTTAAGTTTCGTCTATGATTCCTAATTTAACTTTTAAAGAACACAATAGGTTATTTAAGGAAAGGTTCGACACTTGTACAAAAAATTTTTGTACAGTGGAACCGGTATATTTTCCTAGGACTAACCAACAATTGGTATCAGAGCTAGGATTTGCCTCTGTGTGGTTTGGTTTTCAAATTAACTATGCACATGTCATACATAATTTAGGCAGGATAATAGTAGGATGTGCTAACTTTGTGGTTGCAGGCTCCAACTATTATGGCATATAGATTTTGTGTGTGATTGGACCCTTGGACATGTCAAGGGCATTATTTTGTGTGCATGATTGTATGTATCAAATACAGCAAGAGCTGTATTATTTTTAAAATTTTATTTTTGTTCGATCTAGAATACATGTACATTCCTTTATGGAATATAGGATCGATATTTGTAAAATTCTATTTTTGTCGCGGAGCGGATGCTTGCGAGGCATGGTACTTTTGGAGCACCAGAAGCGCAGCGGAATAAGAAGCAAGATGGATACGACGGCTTGACCCGATGGCAGTGGCTAAATATAGCAGCAGCTAGTGTTGGAGTATACTGAAGACAGTGATGGAAAAGGCCATAATAGTTAGAAAATTAATTTCCAAATTTATTGCTTTTATTTACTGTGATGTTTATGTGCATGTGATGTATGCTAGCATAGGTTAAAATCCTCATTTTAAATAACTAAGTGAGAGAGGGATTTTAAATAAATCTCATGGTCTCCATTACTGGTTTGTAAGTGATGCAACAAACTTGCATGTTGGCTCTGAGTGTCTCCCTCCACAACGGATGGGTTTGTTACGGATCACTAGATCAAACTTCCTTTATGGATGATTATAGGAAATTATTTAGGAGTGTGTGATCTTCTCCAACTGAAGGGCACAATCCTATTTAATGGACTAAGTATCAAGTAATGATATACACTTAAACACATTCAATAATATCCTCCCCAACGGAGTCACTGCTATTATTTTGTGTGATCAAATAAAAACCAACTATTAATTTTATTTGTCATAAAGTTAGGATGACAAGATAATAAAATCAATGGGTTACACCCTCCTCTTACAAATGTTGAATTTATATACGTCCACACTAACGTGGCATGCAATATTCACGGTGATTTGAGGTGTTGGTTAATGTAAAATAGTATTGTTTGAGGAATCAATATTATTCTAAATTTAGAGTCTTGACCAAAGTTTATTTTTGTGATTCTTAGGATGACTTTCAACCCACTGGCCATTATACTGAAAGAGAACAAACTTACTGGTCCCAACTATTGATTGGAAAAGGAACCTGGACATTGTTCTTACTGCTGAGAGCTATAAGTTTGTACTGACTGAGGCTTTCCCTGATGCACCTAACGGTGACTCTACCCCAGAGGAGATTGAGTATCATAAGAAATGCGTAAAAGCAGATGAGATGGCGCTGTGTTATATTTTGGCTTCAATGTCAAATGTATTGCAACATCAGCATCAAGATTTACCAACGACTTATGATATAATGAACAATCTCAAAGAACTCTTTGGACACCAGAGTCGGACTGCTAGGCAAGAGGCAATGAGAAAGTTAATGACAGCCACCATGTCTGAGGGGACAGCCGTAAGGGATCATATCCTCAAAATGATGACTTATCTGAACAAAATACAAGTCCTTGGAGGAGAAATCGATGGGGAAACACAGGTCGATATAATTCTCCAAACGCTACCCAGAAGTTTTGAGCAGTTCCGCCTGAACTATAACATGAACAAAAGAGAGTATACGTTGGCGAAACTTCTGACAGAACTACAAGCAGCAGAAGGAATATTTCGTCACAGTTCTCAGATTCACTATGTTGAAAATGTTTCTACTTCTAAGTCGAAAGGCAAGAAGAAGAAGAAACAAGTCTTTTCAGCAAAGAAGGTGAATAAACCTCAGGGTACAGGATAGAAAGCTGGAATGAAGAAGCTGAAGGGCAAGTGCTTCATCTACAAGCAGTCAGGACATTGGAAGGTGGGCTGTCCTCGTAGGAATCAGAACAATAAAGGTATATCTCATGCTCTAGTAGTTGAAACATGTTTAGCGGTGTTATCTACCAGCACCTGGTGTGTAGATACGGGAGCCACTAATCATGTCTGTAATTCTTTGCAGGGGTTCCAGGAAACCTGACGACTATTTGAAGGAGAGATAACCGTCTACATGGACAATGCTACTAAGGTGGCGACTGTTGCAGTGGGAGACGTCTACTTATCTTTTGATAGGAATAGAAATTTGATTTTAAGAAATTATCTTTATGTACCCAGTTTTAGAAAGAATTTCAGTTTCTAAACTGTATTTGGATGGATATTCTATTTCCTTTAGTAACAATGTGGTTATAAAGAGAAATAAGGTGATTATTTGTTTTGGTGCATTGGTTGGCAATTTATATACTTTAAATCCAATTTCTCCCACAATGTAAAATATGGAAATTAATAACACATCTTCTAACTCTAATAAGAGAAAAGAACCCTCGGAAATGAACCAAACGTATCTTTGGCATCTAAGGCTTGGTCATATTAACATAAGTAGGATTCAAAGGCTTGTAGCCAATGGACTCTTGGGTTCATTAGAATTGGAAAACTTTCCAACATGTGAATCTTGCTTGGAAGGTAAAATGACCAAGAGACCTTTTAAGGTCAAGGGGTATAGAGCCAAAGATGCGTTAGAACTGGTTCATTCTGATTTGTGTGGTCCTATGTTTATCCAGGCAAGAGGTGGTTATGAATACTTTGTCTCCTTTATAGACAATTATTCAAGATACGAATACATTTACCTGATGCACTGCAAGTATGAATGCTTTGATAAGTTCAAAGAATATAGGGCTGATGTGGAGAAACGTCTTGGTAAAAGTATCAAGACACTACGGTTTGACCGTGGTGGCGAATACCTCTTTGGAGAGTTTAGGAATTACTTATCAGAAGTCGGGATGCAATCCCAATTGTCTGCACTTGGTACATCCCAACAGAATGGTGTGGCAGAACGAAGGAATAGGACTCTTATGAAAATGGTTAGATCGATGATGAGTTATTCAGAATTGCCAAATTCATTTTGGGGATATGCTCTGGAAACAACAATGTACATTCTGAATATGGTACTTTCTAAAACAGTTCCCTCTACACCCATGGAATTATGGAATGGGCGTAAGCCTAGTCTGAATCATATCCGGATATGGGGTAGTCCAACACATGTGCTGAAGGGAGATACTGACAAGTTGGAATCACGTACAGAAGTTTGTCTGTTTGTGGGATATCCTAAGGGAACGAAAGGTGGTTTATTTTATAATCCTAAAAATTAGAAGATCATTGTTAACACCAATGCTTGATTTTTAGAAGAAGATTATGTAAAGAACCATAAGCCCATGAGTGAAATAGTTCTAGAAGAAATAAGAGAGGACATGTCTACTTTAGTACCAACAGTACAAGATGAAGTACTACTAGAAACTGCAACACGTGTCACACATGATACACAACCAGAGATAGTGCCTCATCGTAGTGGGAGGGTTGTAAGGCAACCTGAGAGATTCATGTTTTTGGGAGAGTCTTCGGACTTGATCTCGGGTAAACATGAACCTGATCCCCGAACATATGACGAAGCACTCCAAGATAAAGATGTAGTATCTTGGCAAAAGGCAATGAATTTTGAAATAGAATCTATGTATTCTAATAAGGTCTGGGAGCTTGTAGAACCACCTAATGGTATAAAAGCTGTTGTATGCAAGTGGATCTACAAAAGGAAAAGAGGAACAGACGGGAAGGTAGAAACCTTCAAAGCAAGGCTTGTTGCGAAAGGGTATACTCAGAAAGAGGGAATCGATTATGAGGAGACTTTTTCACCGGTAGCTATGCTTAAGTCTATCCGGATACTCTTATCTATTACTGCTTATATGGATTATGAGATTTGACAAATGGATGTCAAGACAACTTTCCTTAACGAAAATCTTGAAGAAAACATCCATATGAAGCAACCAGAGGGATTCATTGAAAAAGGCAAAGAACATCTAGTATGCAAGCTGAATCGGTCCATTTATGCACTGAAGCAAGCTTCAAGATCTTGGAACATCCAATTTAATGAAGAAATCCAGTCATATGGATTTATTCAATGTCTGGATAAGTCTTGTGTATACAAGAAGTGTAACGGAAACGTAGTGGTATTTCTTGTACTATACGTAGATGATATTTTGTTAATTGGCAATAATGTCAAGGTATTATTGGACGTAAAGGTATGGTTGTGCAAACAATTTGATATGAAGGATTTAGGAGAATGTGCACACATTCTTGGGATCAAAGTCATAAGGGATCGCAAGAAAAGAATGTTGTGCCTATCTCAAGCTTCATATATAGATATGATCCTTGCTCGTTTTAGCATGCAGAACTCCAAGAAATGTTTCTTACCTTTTAGGCATGGAGTAGCCTTATCTAAAGAGATGTCTCCGAAGACATTAAAGGAGATGGAGGATATAAAGGCAGTTCCTTATGCTTCGGCTGTAGGAAGCCTTATATATGCAATGCTGTGTACGAGACCTGATATCTGTTTTGTCGTGGGCATGGTTAGCAGATATCAGAGTAACCCTGGACAAGGACATTGGACTATTGTAAAGTATATATTGAAGTACCTGAGAAGGACTAGAGATTATATGCTAGTTTACCAAGCAGATGATTTGCTCCATGTGGGTTACACGGATTCGGATTTCCAATCAGATAGGGACAACAGTAAGTCTACATCAGGCTATGTGTTTACTTTGGGAGGTGGAGCCATTGCATGGAGGAGTGTTAAGCATAAATGCGTTTCAGACTCAACCATAGAAGCTGAGTATGTGACAGTCTCTGAGGCAGCTAAAGAAGCTGAATGGCTCAGGAACTTTCTAATGGACTTAGATGTGATTCCTGGTTTGCCCAAAATCATCACAATTTATTGTGATAATAGCGGTGCAGTTGCAAACTTGAAGGAACCACGAGCCCATAAGGCGAGTAAACATATAGAGTGCAAGTACCACCTGATACGAGACATCGTCAAGCAAGGAGAAGTTGTCGTCGCCAAGATTGCATCAGCATATAACCTGGCAGATCCTTTCACTAAGGCCCTTCCGACGAAAGATTTTGATCGGCATATGGAGGGGATGGGAATCAAATGTATGGCAACAGATCTGGTAGCTTAGTCTTTTAGTATAAGTGGGAAATTGTTAGAGTGTATACTAAAAGTCTAGCTTTTGTAAACATTTATTTTTGAAATAAAAGAATCACATTGGTTAATATCTACATTTATTTGTTAAATATAATTGTTCAATTAATTTATATAGTAGACAACAAGGTGAGTGGTGTCACACATAGAAGATCATGTTGTCGGTTCTTTATAAATTATAAACAGTTACTCATGACTAAG
The DNA here is from genome assembly GCF_018446385.1 of Zingiber officinale. Taxonomy (NCBI): domain Eukaryota; kingdom Viridiplantae; phylum Streptophyta; class Magnoliopsida; order Zingiberales; family Zingiberaceae; genus Zingiber; species Zingiber officinale. The sequence goes on along the minus strand of NC_055997.1, from coordinate 70,881,748 downwards.
ATGGAAAGGAACAAACCATCGGAATAGTTGTAGTGTAATTAAGTATTAGTTTATCTTGATTAATAAATTACACTGGTACACTCTAAGTGTATTGAGTAGGACCATTTTAGGTAAGTTCTTTTTGTACTGATTTAATAAAAGAACTAGACCTTAGTTATTATGAAAGTGTGTGCTCTTAATCCTAATATAATAACAAGCACATATATTTAATATTTATTTCTTTGACTTATCAAAGGGTGAGGTTTAGCTTGATAAATCAATATGTCCGATAAGTTGGGAAATGATATTACTTATAGTGTGTGTTGTTGATTATAGAAGGAATCTATGTCCTAGTTATCTAGGTTGAGAATGTCCCCAAGAGGAGCTCATAAGGATTGTCATGTTAAACCCTGCAGGTGGACTTAGTCCGACATGGCAATGAAGTTGAGTGGTACTACTCTTGGAGCTAGATATTAATTAAGTGAGTTGTCAGTAACTTACTTAATTAGTGTACATTCGTTATCTTAAACACAGGGAGACTAACACACTCATGATAAGAAGGAGCCCATAATGTAATTTAGGATTGATGCGGTAGTGCGATAATAACTCTCTAGTGGAATGAGTTATTATTGATGAACCTGAGTTGTGTGTTCGGGGCGAACACGGGATACTCAAGCTCATCGGAAGGCCAAAACCAATTTCTCCTCAAGGTCCTTGTCGTAGCCTCATTAAAGCCTCAAGTCCATCCAAAGAAAGGTCCATCTTGGTGTCCAAGAAGGGGGCTGGTCCATTGCTTGGTGACCAAGCAATGGCCGGCCATATCTCCTCTTAAAGGGTCGGCCCTTTGCTTGGTGCCCAAGCATGTAGGGGCCGGCCATAATAATTCAAACAAGGAGGAGTGTTTTTAATTTTTAAAAATCTTCTCTTTGTAGAAATCTACAAGTTGTAAAAGAGAGATTTAAAATTTTAAAAACTTCCCTTATTTGAATTAGGTCACATGTTTTAATAGAGAGTTTTAAAAGTTTTAAAACTTTCCTTTTTTTTAACCATCCTCATGGTTTTAGAAAAAAGGAAGAGAAGTTTTAAAAATTAAAATTTTTTATTAATGTTAAAAAAGGACATTTTTGAAGTAAAGTTTTAAATTTTAAAACATAGTTTTAATTTTTAAAAGCTTTCCTTTTTAACATCCACTTTAGGAAAGAGAGCTTGTAAAATTTTATAAGAGAATTTTTCTTGTAAAATTTTATAAAAAAAATATATTTCCTTCCTTTTATGGGGGTAGGCCACCCTTGCTTGGCGCCCAAGCAAGGTGGCCGGTCAAATTGAAATTAAAATAAAATCATCAATTAATATTTTGTGATTGATTCAATCAAGAGGAAAGAAAAAGAAAAATTAAAAGGGAAAAGGAAAAACTAGAGGAAGATTTTAATTTTTGTAAAAATTCTTCCCTTATTTGCCTTGGGCAAGTAATATAAAAGAATGGGTGAGGAGGCCTCATGAGACGATCAATTATTATTCTCTTAGAGGAGTTTCTCTTGGTGGTCGACCCTCCCTCTTCCTTCTTCTTTTCCCTTTGCTCTCTTCTCCTTGGTGGTGGTGGTGGCCGGATTTTAGAGGAAGAGGAAGAAAACTTTTGGGCGGTGTTCATCTTGGAGGATTGTCGCCCACACGATGTCCTAGGTGAGACGAGGAATACGGCAGAAGATCTCGAGGTCATTAGCTTGCAAAGAAAAGGTATAATTAGCAATTGTTTTCCGCATCATGCTAGTTATTTTTCTTTGTATGAATTCCAAACACAAGAGACATTAGATCTAGTTTTTCGAATTAGTTTTTCGAGTTTGTGTTTTCTTTATTTTTCGAATTTGTGATTTGATTGTTCTTTTTGGTTAACCTAGAGTTATTTAAGGAAATTCAATATTAGCTTTCCTTAAAAGGCTTTGTTTAGGCGGTGGTGGTTGCTCCCATATCCAAGAAGGCCATGTGCCTCGCCATATAGTCCTAGAAGCCAATTTTGGAAATTAATATTTAATGGAATTAATAAAATAGGTGGATTTAAATCAATAGTGTTAAGTTCCGCTTGCGATTCAAATCTAAACCATTGAGAACAGATAAGTTAAATTTGGAATCAAAGATGTTAAGTTTCGTCTGTGATTCCTAATTTAACTTCTAAAGAATACAATAGGTTATTTAAGGAAAGATTCGACACTTGTACAAAATTTTTGTACAGTGGAACCGGTACGATTTTCCTAGGACTAACCAACAGCGAGATCTGTGGTGACATGATGAGAGACGCCAAAGTCAACAACCCATTCCCGAGAATCAGACAAAGGTGTATAATGAACGGTAATGTGCGCAAACGGCGCACTATACGTGGGATGCAGAGCACGCGAAGGAGCCGGTGGAACCAAAGCAAGCATTGAGACAGTCATATGACTGCACTGGCGAGCAGAGTGACCTTGGACACCACAAATCTGACAGTGCCCAAGATAACGATTGGGACTTGACATAGCTGGATGTGCAGGAGGACGCGCAAATAACCCAGGAGTAGACATGCGTGGTTGATGGGATATAGGCGGAACCTGCTAGCGACCACCACGATTGTTTGAATACCGATTATGAGAATTCCCTATTGGAGCTACAAGAGCAGTCATTGGCATCGAAGATGAAGATGGTGTTGAGACTTTTAACTGGGCTTCATAGTTGAGGAGTTACTTGAATAGCTCATCAAAGGTAATAGGGACGTCACGAACTTGTAGAGCATGTGAGATATTGCAGTAATCTTGGCTAAGACCATTTAGGATACGAATAGAGAGATCATCCAAGTCAACTTTTACATTCATAAGCGCAAGAGCGTCAATATGTTTTTGGTGTTGTGCATATAATCAGTGATAGACTTGTTACCTTGTTGAGGGCTGGCCATATTTTGACGATGAATCATAATCCTGCTACATGAGGGAGTAGCGTAGGTTCTCTCTAGCGTCTGCCATGCGTCTTTAGATGAAGTTGATGAAGAAATAAATTACACAAAAGTAGGAGACATCGAACCTATAATAGCATTGAGGAGAAGTTGATCCTGGCGGAGCCAGAAATATGATCAGGATTCGCCTAAGGGAGCATGACATCTGTAGGCGTTATCTGCGCAAGGGGGTAGGGACGTGAGCCATCAACAAAACCCAGTAAGTCATATCCGAATAAAAGAGACGTGAACTGCAAGCGCCAAGCAGAATAATTGGAGGTGGTGAGTTTTAATGGTGTTTGAGCATTGACATTGAGAACCACAAGAGAGGCAGGAGAATCAGGAGTATTTGCGAGAGATAACCGGCGGATGATGTTGGCGACGTTAGCCATTGTAGAAGGCGTCTGGAGGTATTATGGAGAAAAGAAAGAAAGAAAGAAAGAAAGAGAAGAAAAAAAAAGTTATTGTTAAGCTTAGAGTTTTGATACCCCATATTGACGATAGAATTTACACGTATTATTAATGTTAGCATATGATATATATATAAATACCATTACAAGTAAAAATAAGAAAATACATAAATTAAGAAAATAATAAGTATTTTTTAATAATAATTATTCTTTAATAATTAAGAAATAAATAATTATTTTCTAATAAAAATTATTCTCTAATAATTAGGAAATAAATAACTATTTACTTATAATAATTATTTACTAACAGAAAAATATGATAAGAGATGTATAAATGCACAGATTAAGCACAAACAAAGTACATGAATGTATATCAAAACGTATATAAAAATATATATAATCTATACATATCAATCGCTTTGCTAGTAATAAGAGATATCATAAAATTGCATGAAGTCTTTTTGCTATGAAACAGTGTCAAGAAAATTTTCGAGACTATATCTGGCACTTCAACCATGTTACCTTTGAGGTACCTTCCGCTACTTTCAAAGTGTTGACAAGCGCCTTTTCCTAGGGCTTGTAGAAAGAGATTTTTTTAGATTGTTGGTGAAGAAGTCTCAAGCTAGTTATGATAGCCTGCTAGGAAGGGTGAAAAAGTATATTCATGTCGAAGAGGCTTAGTATCCCTAAAAATGTGATGTAGATTCACAGTCGGCAAGAAAGGAGGGCTCCTCCTTTGTCTCCTCAGAACATGGTGCCGAGACCACTCCTTGACTAGGCCTCAACGAAAAAAGAGGAGAAAATTGTTCAAGGCATTAGAAGAAAATCTAGTGCCCCAAAGAAATCCAAGTAAGCAATCTGCCTAAAGACCAGTATGTTTTGCGGTTGCCATTAGGTATACGGTAATTCTACTCATTCGTGTTATAGGCTGGCCGATGAAATGAGTCGAGTCGTATAACATCATCAACAGGAAGAGGTTCGACCTTATCCAGAACTAACCCGCCAATCCTCAGTTAAGCATCCTAGCTTGACTGAGTCCAGGAGTCCAACCCGAGAAAGGAGAGCAACAAAAACATAGATCAGAATGCTCGACAAGGAACCCTCGAGACAATCCCCCACCACAGAGGAATTATTAATTAGACAGATAAGTCAGAAGCTAGGGAGTACATGGCTCCAAAATGGAAGTAGCTCGCCATCCGAACTTACTGCATTTGAAAGGGACTTCGGGCATCATGTTCCATAGTTTGGGGTAGAGTGTTATATATGTTTTCCTCTTAAAATAAGGTTTTACTGGTTTAACATTCTCTCATGTGAAAGTTTTCAAAAGTTCACTAACTTTCATCTGTTAGGGACTGAGTTGACTACTGATAATTCCCTTTATTTGAATAGAGGCATCTATCGAATTTTCCTGTGTTAGGGACAAAATCGATTATCGAAAATTTCCTTTGTCTTCGACATTGACATTCATCGAACTTTCCTTTGTTAGGGAAAGAGTTATCCATCGACAATTCCCTCTGTTTGGAACAGACGCGCTCATCAAATTTTCCTTTATATTGCATAGAGTTGGCCATCGATACTCTGTGGGATAGAGACGTCCATCAAATTTTCCTCTATGTAGCACAGAGTTGGCCATCGACAATTCCCTCTATTTAGGATAGAAAAGTCCATCAAATTTTCCTTTGTCAAGGAGTCGACGACTATCGAAAATTCGCTCTATCTGGGACAAAGGTGTTCATCGAATTTTCTTACAATCTATCACAATGAAATTCATCTTAATCATGTATATATAAATATATAGAGTGAACGACATTATTTTAAATAGTGTTTGTCTTAGTATAATTTATACTATTGATTTAAACTAAATCAATAATATTTTAAAAAATCTATGTAATAATATATTGCTAATTTTCCTTTTTATTAGTTTTCATTTTATTTTTTTCTCGTCAAGCAGCATTCAAAATATTGAATATATATAAATAAAAATATTAATAATATTATAAATAAGTAAAAACTCAATTAAAAATGATATAGATATAAGCCCAACTCTAAGCCATTAGAAACTTTGTACCACCACAAATTGATCACAACATGACCCTATCGAGCGGACCCACTAATCGTATGCCAAACTAAAACCCGAGCATTTGATTAGATGTATTAAGGACACTCTATATGATGTTGAATGAGAGGGATTTATCTCTAAAGTGCAACCTAATATATATATATATATATATATATATATTAATCTTTAGTTTTTTTTTGGCAATTTATCAAAAGATATACTTAGGTTTTTGAATTTACCAAAAGTTACACGCTACTTTGCTATTTACCAGAGGGCGTACCTTTTTACAGTGGTCTTCCCATTCTACTCTCTTGACAAATTTAACTAATTTCCTTTTTTTTTTTCTTTATCATTTCTCTCTCTTCTCTATCCTCCTGTGCATGCAATGTATCTTTTCTTTCCTCTCCTCTTTTTTATCTTCTTTTTTTTTTCAATTTTTTTTCTCAACCTTATTATAGAAGATTAGACTCACATTGGACCTGATATCTCTTCATATCAGGCCCAATGTGGGCTTGATATGAGGAGATATCAGGCCTAACAATAAAAAAAAAGGAAAAAAAGAAAGAGAGATTTAGGTTTTTTAAAACCTTTGATCCATCAATAGGAATGATAAAAATAATAATGGAGAGCATATTTGGACTCTTTGTAACTTTAGAAATCCACAAGACCTGAAATGGTTGTAATCTGAGGTCTTTTGGTCGATCAGTGGGTTTCGGTCCTCTCCATTATTATTTTCGACATTTCTAGTGCTAGACCAGAGGTTTTTAAAAAAACTAAATCTCTCTTTCTTTTTTTTTCTATTGTTGGACCTGATATGGGGAGATATCAAGCCCAATAACAGAAAATAAAAAGAAAAAAGGAAATAAAAGTAAGAAAGAGAGATTTAGGTTTTTCAAAACCTCTGGTCCACCACTAGGAATGCCGAAAATAATAATGAAGAGAATATCTAGACTCATTGCAATTTTAGAAATCCACAGGACTTAAAATGGTTGCAATATGATGTCTCTAGGTCGATCAGTGGGTTTCGACCGGAAGCCACTGATCGATTTAGAGATCTCAGATTGCAGTCATTTCAGGTCTTGTGGATTTCTAAAATTACAACAAGTCCAAATAAGGCAGGGATCCACTGGTCTGCTTTTAGCGAACTAGGCCCTGGTCCACAGTACTGATTGGAGAAATTCAATAATTCCCACCTGCTAAACAGTGAGGACCATTGAATCCCTCCAATCACTGCCCTTGGTCCAAAAGCGGACCAGGGCAGACGGGACTAGAAGATCCCGCTTGGTTCAAATATGCTCTCCATTATTAATTTTGGCATTCCTAGTAGTGGACCATAGGTTTTGAAAAAACTAAAGTAGTAAGAAACATTCGACATTTAACTCCATCAGTGAATTGTTGGAGAAGCGCTGCATGCTTAAACTTGAGAAGACGTTCTTCGGAATCAGTTGTTCCCGAAAATTCTCCAACATTTAAACTCTGATAATGTTTCGACAGCGGATCATCCAACAGCCGTTGAGAAAATGGAGTGATAATCCTTTCAGGAGAACTATCGCTAGCCACCACCTTCCCCTTTCTCTTTTCCTTTATAGGGGTTTCTCCAGAAGATTCCTGAAGAGCTGCTCTTCACCCTCTTTGTTTCAGAGGTGTTCGAAAATAAGCTTTAGGACGTCGAGTGGGAGAGAGAAGAGCAGATAACAGATAAGCCAGATCTCCTCCTTTAATTTCCCTTTCTTGGTGGTGGGAAGTTATCGACATCGTCGGAGGTGGCACCATAGGTAACGTACCGCTAGTATTGATTTGTTGTTGTTGTTGTTGCAGTATCTTCTGTACTCTAGCATTGATGAGCAACTCCAGATCATCTTGCGAGATAGTGATGGTGTTGGGTTTACCGGCTTCCTCTATCTTCGTAACCTCAGATTCAGGTGAATGATTCCCACAGACGACGTCAAATTTGATCCTGTCTGAGATCTACTAAGATGAGCACTGGCTTCGATGAATGATGATGACCTCTGATGAAGATGAACTCCAAAGATCTGAAGAAACTCCTCAACGCTCCTACGCACAGTGAGACGAGCCAACAAAGAGTTAGCGACCTAAGACCGGGGTGGAGATCCCTGGCTAGGCCCTCCGATGCTCAAGTCAGTTCCTCTCACAAATGGAAGAATAAGAAGAAGAACAGTAACTGAAGTGAAACAGAGTTTAGATGCTAGAACTTCCGTACCTTGCCAACGGAGAAGATCCCCCTTTTTATACCACATCATGTGACCTTCGTAGTCGTGAGGTGGTCCCCGGTTCGTTAGAGTTTGTTAAGAGATGAAGTCATCTTCTATACTTCGTGTAATAATCCTTTAAGGAATCTTTTCTGTAACCCAGATGTACCCATTTTATCGTTTATGACTCGTATTCATAATGAGGACATGTCATCATAATTGAAGAAGCTTCTAGAAGATATTTCCCGCTAATATTCTATTAAGCATGTCTCGGCCGGTTGTTCAAGCCGACCACATGTACTGTTAAGAATGCCCCTGTTGAATATGTCTCGGTCGGTCGTTCAAGCCGATCACATATACTGTTCAGAATATCTCTTGTTAAATATGTCTCGATTGGTCATTTAAAACAATCGTATATACTATTTAGACTACCTTCCGTTGAATTTGTCTCGGCCTATCGTTCAAGTCGGCCGCATATACTGTTTAGAATACCTCCTGTTAAATATGTCTCAGTCGATCATTCAAACCGGTCGTATATACTATTCAGACTACCTTCTGTTGAATCTGTCTCGGCCGGTCGTTCAAGCCAGCCGTGTATACTGTTAAGAATACTTAATGCTGAACCTGTCTTTTATGCTCGAGTGGGATTTTGTCCGACTGAGCATATATGAGCACATGGGTGCTCGCTTGGCCTACTGTCGGCGAGTTATATGTTGAGAGTCTTATATAAGGCTAAATGCCCTTATGCTCGGACGAGCTTTGGCCAACCGAGCATATATGAGCGCAAGGGCGCTCGCTCGGTCTGCGGTTGGCCGGTAAGATGTTGAGAGTTATATATAAGGCTGAATGCTTTTATGCTCGGGCGAGCTTTGCCCGACCAAGCATATATGAGCGCGAGGGCGCTCGCTCGGCCTGCGATCGGCCGGCAATACGTTGAGAATATTATATAAGACTAAATGTCTTTATGCTCGAGCGAGCTTTTGCCTGGTCAAGCATATATGAGCATGGGAGTGCTCTCTCGGCCTGTGATCGGCCGACAATAAGCTGAGAATATTATATAAGGCTAAATGTCTTTATGTTTGGGCGGACTTTTGCCCGACCGAGCATATATGAGCGCGGGGGCGCTCACTCAGCCTGCGGTAGGCCGGTAAGATGCCGAGAGTTATATATAAGACTGAATGCCTTTATGCTTGGGCGAGCTTTGCCCGACTGAGCATATATGAGCGCGAGGGTGCTCGCTCGACCTACGATCGACCGGTAATATGCTGAGAATATTATATAAGGCTAAATGCCTTTATGTTCGGGTTGGTTTTTGCCCGGTGAAGTATATATGAGCGCAGGAGCGCTCGCTCGGCCTGCGATCGACCGACAATATATTGAGAATATTATATAAGGCTAAATACCTTTATGCTCGGGCGGGTTTTTGTTCGGCCGAGCATATATGAGCGTGGGGGCGTTCGCTCGGTCTGCGGTAGGCCGGTAAGATGCTGAGAGTTATATATAAGACTGAATGCCTTTATGCTTGGGCGAGCTTTGCCCGATTGAGCAAATATGAGCGCGTTGGCGCTCGCTCGGCCTGCGGTAAGCCGGTAAGATGCTGAGAATATTATATAAAGCTAAATGTCTTTATACTCGGACGGGCCTTGCCTGATCGAGCATATATGAGCACGTGGGTGCTCGCTCGGCCTGTAGTCGACCGGTAATATGCTAAGAGTTATATATAAGGCTAAATACCTTTATGCTTGGGCGGGCCTTGCCCGATTGAGCATATATGATCACGTGAGTACTCGCTTGGTCTTTACTCGACCGACTATATACCTTTCCTGTCTATCTAAACTTAAGCTCCTCCTTCACTCGCTCGGCCCATCTAACCTAACCCGTATCAACTACCTTCGCTCGCTTGGTTTGAAATGTCAGCAGCCGACTATCAATAGCCCATTAACGTTTGACCATTTCAGATCGATAATTAATATATTTGTTACACTCAGCAAGCAAGAAAAATTGGCATTCGATGCCCATAGGTCACTCTCGGATAGGATGTCAATTACGTTTAATGCAATCCGAGACTAGGATTTGCATCCTCTATGGGCATGTGCATGTGACAGCTTTTCATCGCTTTAACCGGGCCAGCATTCACCGCTGATTTACCTCCTCCTAGGATCCCTGTGGGGCCAGGCCTAGGGGGCCGCTGGGCGGCGGAACCCGCCTTTTTTGCACAATGTGACAGCTTTTCACCCATGTAGGTTCCCAACATCAAGGGTTGTGATTCATATAATTAACTTTCATGTCACAAAAGTCTCAAACGAGACTAAACTCCCACACATTGGAGTACTCTTATTCATCCATTTTCATTCACTTTTCCAACATACATCTCCTTAGAGCTGCGCTAAGTGATTTGTATCATTATACTCATGACTTCCATCCTCCTGGGCCACCGTAGAACAAGCAGCAACCCTGATTGTAGTCGGCTTCATAGAAGGGTCTGCCGAGTTCGTTGAATGCTGCTGCATTGCGAACGGATGGGGGGTATGGATTATTCCGCCCATCTGTAATTTTGATACTCTTAAAAGATGCTCCACCAATTTTCCCATTGCCCGTCGGAGGACTAGGTTTATTGATAGGAGAGCTAGCTGTTGCACTCAGTTGAATTTGAGAAGAATCTGCCATGTTGTTCAAGATCTCCCTCGGCCAGTAGCCAATCTGTTCTAGGTCATTGTACAACATCCAGTTCGATGTATGTGGATCCTGTAAAAGACAAGCATGATCCATATATCTGACAAGCAACAACCTTTCTAAATCATCAAAAGTGAAAGAACTGAAAGTTCAATTTCTATTACCCTAGATATATTGAGGTACAAGTAGCCCATGGTGCAAACTTGGCCTGGAGCCAACCTTTTGCTTGTTTGGACGAATCCATGACAAAGAAAGTTGAAGCAACCAGTATTCTGATACCCATCTGACTAAATATATGCATGAACCACAACGCAAAATCAAGTTATGATCATGAACTTAAGTTAACCATGAAGAATAAAAGATTCAAAAACTCACAGTCCAATAAGTGAAGAAGTGAGTCAAGCTGTCTCCCTCTGCTGCGTGATGAACCTATAAGGCAGATCAGAAGCAATGAGTTGAATGCAACAAGAAGTCATGAGCTTCACTAATTGCGATTAATACCAACATGAAATCCGGCTTGTAAGACGTTGTGGTATGCCAGAGGACCTCTTTCTCCTTTACTGACAATGATGTGTGTTGCGCTTGTTTGATCATCCAATATACCGGAAAGATATTGAACATCCAAATCAGCTGATATGCCATAAAACTTGGCTGGTCCATTCTGAGTAGAAAATCTCACTCCAGCAGTCTGCAGAATAATTTGTATATCGATAGATCAAAAACAAATTGAGAGTAGAATATTTAAACCCTTTGTAGCCAAAGGTGATTACTGGGTGGCTCTTATAGTCGGTCCCTAGATTACATGAAGAGAGAAAAATTACAGGGTCGGTTTACAGCCGACCGCCAAGCTGGCTAGGGGTGGGAGATGTGTTTTTTCCATGAGAGTATATGTCAACCGAGAATTGATCCCTTGTCTTATTATAACGAGTCCGTCACCTTTTAGTCAACTAGTCAACTAGGCATCCCATGGGACATAGAATATTTAAACCCTTGCAAATATATACAGTTGTAGAGACTTACAAAAGCTTTAGTTGGAACAGTAGTATCTTGCAGATTTATGAGTTGGGATTGTTGGATTTGCTTTGCTTTGATCAAATCCTCTTTTGTAGTTCTTCTGATAGGGACAGTGCCCCGAGGACAAAGTCTAGGCAGCTTTAGGATTTCTGAGGATGGATTATTGTTCACGCTCTTCGAAAATGATGTAGATTTAATCTGTGTGATTGTGCATAGTCAAATGCATATTATTAGCACTGATGAAGATGTAATATCTAACTGAGATCATTTTAATTACCTGAAGAGTGTGGTTCTTAAGCAAAGGATGATCAAAAGCTGGTTGTTTATAAATATCCACACAGTCAAATGTGATCCCATACTCATCCTATATCATTAATTAAAAAAAATGATAAGAGAAGATCAAGCATGAAGATCAATTTTTTTAAAAAAAAATTATAGAAAAGATTAAACATATCTAAATATGAGAAGATGGTGTGGCTTGCCTGGAAGGATTTGACATAAGGCTTGTTCAAGGATTTGAGCTGTATCTCCAACTCTTTCTCTTCTACTTCAGACAAATGCCATGTATCTACAGCTGCTGAATGATACAGAAGAGCACAAAGAGTTAATAAAATTAGACCTTGTGATCCTCCCCTGTGATCCATCTTCATGTGAAGTACTCACATCCACAAACACTTTTAAAAGAAAAACAATCTTTTAAAAAGGAATGCTAATAAATAGAGAATTCGGTTAACAATTGGAAATGTATATATATACACGCATTTATTGTTTTGGTTTTTAAAAAAGGGGCAAATAACAGGTTTAGAGATGGTAAAAACAATAAGATTTTTATTCATGATTAGCTAGTTTATGCAACTTATAATTAATTTTCAAGATATAGATGCAAGAAATTTATGCATAATTTAAGCCAGCTTAATTATCTGCTTAAAGGAATGCGTGCCTGAGGTGAAAATTTTATTTTAAATGATATGGAAAAAATTTAATTATTGGATAACAATAAATGAATACTGGTTTTAGAATTTTGAAGAGACTTATTGTTTAAATATAATATGTTAAATATATAAATATTGGTAATTGCTGGAACGGGAACCTAAATAATCCTCAATTGAAGAAAAACAATACATAATTATCAATTATGACAATTTATTTATTATTGGTAAATTTTTAATGTAAAATTGTTTTTATTTAACAAACTCAAATTATTACTAAATATTGATGGAACTTTTTTTTTTGGCATATTGTTCAAGAGAATTTGATAAGAAGAAGGAAATATTCTTTATAGAATAATTTATCTATTTTTTTTAAAGAAGGAAATATTGTTTCGGGGCATTATCTAATTTGCAGTCACTATAAAAAATCATTATAATAGCGATGAAAATTTTTGTTGCTAACATATAGAATTTCATCGTTAAACCTATATCGTGACAATAAATATTCGTCGCTAATAGTGTCACAATAAACTTGTCGTCGCTAATAGTGTCACAAGGCAAAAACAATTAGCGACGAATTAAGGTAGTGTCGTCGCTAATGATTGTTTTTAGCAATGAAAACAATACTAAATCATCGCTAAACAAAGCTGGTTAGCTACGGAATAAACTTAATGTTTCGTCACTAACATTTGAGGTTAGCGACGAAACAAACCTCATTGCTGATTTTCATAACAGCGCCACCAAACTTACAATACGATGCGATATATCAAATGTATTAGTGACGAAATTATCTGGATTCATCGCTAAACAACCGGGTTAACGACGAATTAATCATAATTCATCATTCACCCCCTTTTTTGTTTAAAAAAAAATTAACTACTTATTTTCATTCATATCCGGTATAAATTCACACTCACAAACAACTCTAACATTCAGATTATCATGTTCACAACAATTAAAAAACATTCACAAACAACTCATACAACTCTACAAACAAGTTACATAACAAATAAGTAAAATGATTCTAACAACAAGTTTACAACATCAAGTGGCACTACAATAAGTAACATAGTTCTAATAAGTAGCACAACAAATAAAGTTCAAAACAACAAGTAGCACAACAATAAGCAACATAGTTCTAACAAGTTACTCAACACAACATCAAGTTAACATCCAAATTCACAAATCTAACAAAAGAACTCAAAACATCAAATGCTAAAATCAAGGAGGAGAAGGTGGAACTGAAGATGAATCATGGATCAAGAATTGTAATGCTTTCGGTGCCAACTGGTTCAGAATTTATTCAAGCATATCTTGTCTTGATCTCATTAATGCCAACTTATATTGGGTACATACTAATTGAACTAGGGTGTTTGCTAGCTCTTCTTGTTGTTTAAACGAGAGCACTAACAGTAGTAAAATTGTACCAAAATAACAAGCATGCAATAAACAGGTAAATAAAAGAGAGGTCGAGAAAATGTATCTCCGGTTGAAACGTCGGCGTGCCGACTGTCTTTAGAGAATTTATTGCCGCCCACGATGCAGAGGCTCTCCGGTAAAATTCTCCCAAGATCCAACAACCACTCGCGTCGTCCGTAGGTGCACTCCAAGACGAACGTCGCACTCGGACTAAAACTCAGATCGCTATAAACCAAGCCTCAGGACAGACTCTCGGTAAGGAAGAAGACAGAGAGAGTGAAGGAGAGAAAGCAAAATGCTTTGGTGTTTTTTGAACCAGGAACAGAGGCAGTGTATTTATACACTCTGAAGCAGTGCACGAAGCAAAGCGTGCGTCGCTTCCGCTTCCTGACACACGGGTGCGTTGCTTGCTCACGCACGGGATAGATGCGCTGCTTCCTTACGCGCGGGCAGGTGCGCCGCTTCCTCACGTGCGGACCAAACCCAAGTGCGCTTCCTCACGCTCGGGACAGAACCAAGAACCAGACCAAACCAGAGACTGGCAAAAATAAACCAGGTCGCCTGCAAGCGCGAGGCCCACGAGCTGGGGATTTGCACCCCCTTGCGCGCGATGATCACGTGCGTCACGCCCCGTTTATGGATTTCCGGCTCGAACCCCCCGAAACCACTTGATTTGGGCTCGACCCGCGCATGCGTGTAGGTCCCCTTAACTTTGCTAAGCAAGGATGGAAGGGATCCATATATAAGCTCTTCCAACCTTCTTGGCTTAGCAATGTGGGACTAAATGCATTACAACTAAAACCAAAAAAAATATTTTGAATTAAACTCAAAACTCAACAATCCCCCACTAATTCAAATTATTTTTGTCGAAAAACAGATACTTGTCCTGAGGCTTGGTTGCAATGAGCTTTTAGTGAAAATACCTTTCGGTTTGAATTTTCACCTAAGTACACCAATCTTATTCATATAGATTTGAAGTGAACTCAGTCTTGAACTTAAACCTTTTATATGTGAAAATCAATTGGTAACAACTCATCACGGGCGACGGTTGCATCCTTCTGGGTTGGTGCATCACGGCCATGCCACCGAATCTTGTTTCATAAGTACTAAGGAGAGTTGCCTAGACCCTCCACACTGTGGCCACACAGTTACACTTACATAGGTGAGTTCTCCAAGGATGTACTACGAGCATCCTGTCATTAAGACCTTGAACTCATTAAGAGCTCCTAAGCTCATCCTTACTAGTAGTCAAGCATCTATCCAGGGAAGAGACTATGAGATTACATCTCAATCAATTTGATGCTTACGGTTCACCCTTATAACTTGTTTATACCACATTGAATCTACTTCTTGGGATCTCCAATCAGATAGGTTGGGTTGTCGCTATAGGTGAAACCAGGATAAGCCTCAGTCTCATTCCCTTACTGGATCTCTTGATTTTTTCAGAATCAAGTCCTTTAGTGAGTGGATCAGCAATATTATCTTTTGAACTTACAAAGTCCAATGACACCACTCCAAGAGACACTAACTCACGAATAGACTTTAATCTTATTCGAACACGTCTCTTCTGTTTCTGGTTATACTTGGAGCTTCTAATCTGAGCTATTATTGTTTGATTATCACAGTGTATTGAAATAGAAGGTATTGACTTCATCATCAAGGGAATTTCAGAAAGAAGACCCTTAAGCCAATCAGCTTCAGTTACTGTGGTATTCAAAGCACACAATTCTGTCTCAGATGTAGAACGGGTTATAATCGTCTGTTTAACAGACCTCCAAGTAACTACACCGCCTCTAAGTGTAAAGACATAACCAGTAACGCCTTTACACTCAGCAGTGTCAACTATCCAACTAGCATCACTATATCCCTCCAGGACTGCAGGGAATCTCCCATACCTCAAGCCCAAGGATATAGTGCCTTTTAGGTATCTGAGTACTCTGTCTATGCATCCCAATGCATTCTGTCTGGACAGCTGGTAAACCTGCTCAATTTCGTTATAGCAAAAGAAATATCAGGTCTAGAACAATTTGCTAAATACATTAGACTACCTATTATTTGTGAGTATCTTAATTGCGACACTGTCACACCACTCTTATTCTTGTGGAGAGTTTTTGAAGGATCATAGGGTGTGACAACAGATTTAACTTGGCTATAGCCATATTTCTTTAATACTCTCTCAACATAGAGTGACTGAGAAATTGCTATTCCATCAGTTTAACGAGTCAACTTCAGCCCTAAAATCATGTCAGCACAACCCATATCCTTCATATCAAACTTATCACTTAAGAGAGCCTTAGTCTCATTAATAATAGAAAGGTTAGAACCAAAAAGTAGAATATCATCTACATATAAACATAAGATAATACAATTATCACCTTTCATTTTAGCATACACACATTTATCAGAGTCATTCATTTCAAAGCCAAACGATAGCATAACACTATCAAATTTTTCGTGCCACTACTTTGGGGCTTGCTTCAAACCATAAAGAGATTTTGTTGGATCGAGACGCGCTAGAGGGGGGGTGAATAGTGCTCGTGGCTATTTTGTTCGATTATCGGAATCGTAAAAACTATCGGAGAAGTAAAAATGCAGCGGAATAAAGAAGACAAACACACAGAGACAGGAGGATTTACTTCGTTCGGAGCCTAAGGCGACTCCTACTCGAAGTCCGCGATCCTTGATCGCTTTCCGTGGGCAACAACTATAAGCTCGCATAATTATTACAAACTAATTACAAATGTAACTGTAATTAAAGTTATACCGACAACAATGGTAGAAAAATCTGAGCTCCGGGTCGTCGGAATGTTGCAACAGCACTTCGGAAGCAATACTTGAGCAAAACACAGCACGAGGAAGCTTTTTCTTTCGTTGTCTTTTGCTGCTGCTCGAACCCCTCTTATAAAGGATGTTCAAGGCGCCTTAAACCACTCCAAGGCGCCTCCAGACTGGCCGTCTTACCCGCGTGGATCAGAACCGCCCTGGTCGAATTCTATCCTGTTCAAGGTGCCTCCAACCTCTCCAAGGCGCCTTCATCAACGTGTTCAAGGCGCCTTCAGCCTATCCAAGGCGCCTTGAAGCTTGCTTCGCAGCCAGCTCAGGTTTTGCACCCGAGGCGCCTCCAAGCTCCATGGAGGCGTCTCAGACACTGTTCATCAGAGGTTAATCTTTGCACTTTGGTCCCTGCAAGATACATTAATCCCAAATATACCCTGCAGCACAAAGTTAGCACATAAAACATAATAGAAGTGATAATGACAGTCTCTGGACTGTCCGAGTCTGACTTCAGATTCCCGACCGGAAACCCTAGGTCGACCCGACGCCTACTGTTCCCTCTACGGGGAACGCATCCTCACCTACTCCACTCAGGAGATTTACCTGATGCCAGTCTGATCCTCCAGACCGACTGGACTTTCCGTCTAGGGTTACCACCCCCTAGGACCTAGGGTTACCGCCCCCTAGGATTTTTCTCCACCTAGGGTTACCACCCCCTAGGACCTAAGGTTGTCGCCCCTTAGGGTTTTCCTCCACCTAGGGTTACCGCCCCCTAGGACCTAAGGTTGCCGCCCCTTAGGGTTTTCCTCCACCTAGGGTTACCGCCCCCTAGGACCTAAGGTTGCCCCCCCTTATGGTTTTCCTTCACCTAGGGTTACCGCCCCCTAGGACCTAAGGTTACCCCCCCTTAGGATTTTCCCCTGCCTAACCACAGTTAGGAATTTCCTGAAACCTTATTTAACCACGTTAGATAACAAGGAATCTTAACTTTGAATCCCTTTGCCATTATCAAAACTGAGGTTCGATCGTCGGATGCTTACTGCACCAACAATCTCCCCCTTTTTGATTATGGCAACCGAAATTCAAAGTTAAGTAAAAATGCAATAAAGATACGCATAAATAAGCACAGGCATAAATAAAGCATAGGCACATTCACAACAAAATTTTCGTTTTAGTTTTCTTTGAATTTTAATTTATAATTTTCTTTGAATTTCTTCCTACTCTCCCCCTTTGCCATATATCAAAATACCCAAGAGAGTGAAGAAAATCTAGGCCTTAGCTTAACTTTCAAAGATAATTTTCAATCTTATCTTTCAAAGAGAAAAATAGAGGGTTAAGCATACTTTTGATAAACACTTAGTTTTTCTTGTAAGACTTTTAGCTAGGTGAAATCATAATTTTGAAAGCAAAATTCTTCCTTTTGCCTGAGAGATACTTTTAGCTGAGATAAAGTTATTTTGTCTTTAAACAGTAACTTAACAAATTTTTGTGATTTCAAAAAGATTTAGTTTTTTTTTAAAAAAATTGTTTTGTTGAAATTTTGAGAATGCTTTGGAAAATATTTAGCTAAATTTGAAAATACATAGCTATGTTTTTAGCTTAAAAATGATTGCGTTGAGAAAATATCTTGCCAAGTAGCTAAGTTTAGAAAATAATTTAACTAAGTTTAGTTAGAGAAAACTTAATTAAATACTTAGCTTTGAAAACATTTAGCTTATAGAGGAGTTATAATTTAAAAGTCAGGTCATAAATAATTTTAATTTTAAAGCTAAGTTAAAAATAGCTTGAATTTTCGAAGATATGCCAAAAATAGTTTTTAATTTTAAGGTCAAGTCAAAATTTTTAAAGAAAAACTAATTTTAAAACCGACTCAAAATCATTCCCCCTTAATTAATGCCTCAATAAATTTTTGAGTTCAAGAGTTCAAGCATGAGAGGTTAAACAATTATTTTCCTAATTTTTCATCTCACTCATTCTAGATTAACAAGCATGTTTAGCATATGAGTGAGTATGAGATGGAGTTTACTTTAATTTACAACATTGAAAATATCAGTTAGAATTCCAAATAAGTGACCATTATTTTGAAGATTTAAAAATTAATTGAGTTTAGAATTTCAAAGAATTTAATAACTTCTGAAAAGGATTTTGAAATTAATTTTTCAGAGGATATTTCAAATGATTTTTCAAATAATTTTTTAAGTAGTTTTGAAATTAATTTTTCAAGGGATTTTTCAAATGATTTTGAAATGATCATTTTTCAAATGATTTTACAAATAACTTGTTTTAAAAGATTTTTAAAATGATTTTTAAAAGATTCTTCAAATAATTAAATTTTAAAAGATTTTAAAAATAATTTTTCAAATATTTTTCTAATAATTTTTAAATGATTTCTTAAAAGATTTTTCAAATAATTTTGAAATGAAGTTTTAAAAGATTTTGAAAAGATTTTTCAAATGAATTTTAAAAGAATTTTGAAAAGATTTTTAAATAATTTTGAAACTAAGTTTGAAAAGATTTTTAAATAATTTTGAAATTGATTTTGAAAATATTTTTAAATAATTTTGAAATTGATTTTGAAAAGATTTTTCAAATTGAGTTTGAAAAGATTTTTAAATAATTTTGAAATTGAGTTTGAAAAGATTTTTAAATAATTTTGAAAAGATTTTTCAAATTGAGTTTGAAAAGATTTTTAAATAATTTTGAAATTGAGTTTGAAAAGATTTTTGAAATTGAGTTTGAAAAGATTTTTAAATAATTTTGAAATTGATTTTGAAAAGATTTTTAAATATTTTTGAAATTCATTTGAATTTGAATTAATTATCAGTTTGTTTTTAATTACTTAGTCATCTCACCCGATCTAAATTTTCAATCAAGGAATCCTATAATTTTTATGAGATGAATTGAGGTTCAATTTAAGGATTTTGTTTAACCTTGTGTTAGATTCAGGTTTAGCTTTGGGTTCAACAAGTAAGCATTCTTTGGATAAACTTCTGGGCTATGGTGAGTCACAAGGAACTCATTAAAGTAACCATGCCTTCGAGGTTTTCCAAATAGTCCTACCCATTGAACTTAATACTAAACCTTGGTCTAACTAGTTAGGATCCATTTAAGGGTAGCTTCGGTTAGTTCCACTTGGCCAAATGCACCAGGTCGAAGCCATATCTTCTTAGACATGCGATGCCCAAGCTTCCCTAACGTACTATCATCCAAAAACTTCACTAGTACCGTTGGTTAAGTTAAACCTAACATATTTTAATCTAACCTTAATTACCCTGCCGGGTAATCTACTCTTGTTTACCATTATCGGGTGGATTAATTTCGGAGGTGCCAGCTATTCTGGAGCCTCCTCCTATGTTATTAATTTACGTTTTATTAAGTTAAGTAAATAAAAGGTACTTGATTATAACTTGGTTTGTACTGTTTAAGTTTTACTTTAGATTTATAACCCAAGTCTAGATTTAGTGATTTGACTAAATTATTAACAATCTTCTCTAATTTATCAATTTTATCTTTTAAAATATTATTTTGTATTTCTACTTTTCTAAGAGTTAATTTCTTATTTTTATTTGAATTAATTTTGTTCATTACATTATTAGCATGCATATCTAATTTTGAAGAGAAATCTATACTAGAGCAAGTAGGATTAGATAAGCTAGTGCGATAATGTGTTGCAAAAACTAGATTTTCATATAATGTAAATATACTAACCTTGATTTCTCCCTCTGGATTCTTAGGTCTTCTTTCTAGGCATTGTCTTTTGCAGTGACCCATTAGTTTGCATTTGGAGCATTTGATGTATTTCTTCCCTCTCCTGATCATTTTCTCCTTCTCCTCCGATTGTGCCGGTTGAGTCTTACGAGTGGGGCATTCGTTTCTATAGTGCCCTCTCTCCCTACACTTAAAACAGATTATGAGAGATTTACAATTTGAATTTACAATTTTACCTTTTAGATCCGTGATAGGATCCTCCCCCTTGACTGTTGTCATTTCAAATTCAGACTCAGATTCAGATATCTCGTCTTTGGCCATCAGTGCTATGATATCGGTTTGCTCTGATTCTTCTGAGTCTGGTTCGAAGGTTGACTCTGAGGATTCAATTTCAAATTCGGACTCAGGTTCTATTCGATCTTCTAACTCTGAAGGGATCTCATAAAGCTTGAGCACTTTCTCCCAAAGCTCCTTAGCATTGTTGAACTTTCCAACTCGATCAAGATCTGAATTTGTTAGTCCGCATAGGAGAATGTAAGTTGCTTTTGCATTTGGCTCGAATGTCCTTATTGTTTGTGCATCCCACTTGTCATAGGTGATGAGTACACCTTCTTTGGTGGGGAGAGTGAATCCAATATGGACTATGGTCCATATTGTTAGGAGCGAAAAGTAGCTAAAGGTGGGGGGGGGGGGGAATAGCTCGTCGCGTGCTAGGTGCTCGTCGTTGCTTGTTTCTTCAAAGATGCGCAGCGGAAAATACAGAAACAAACCACACAACGCTAACACGGTTGGTTTACTTGGTATCCACCTCACAAGAGGTGACTAGTCCAAGGATCCACACCTACACACACACCCTCCACTAATAAAACTCTCCTTTATGGTAACTACCAAGGGTGGAGAAGCCCTACAAGACTCAATACAAGAAGAAAGGGAAAGGTAATGAAATACAAGCTTACAAGCTTACAATGAGAGCAAAAACCCTAACCCTAGTTTCTTCTTCTTGCTTTGATCCGCCTCTTGACTTGGAAGAACCTCCAAGAGCCTTCAAGAACTGGCGATCTCGAGCTTGGGAAGAGCTGTGGAGAAGCTGGTCAAGATCTGAAATGAATCGGTGAAGAGATATACCGCAGCCATCGCACGCCTGCAGCTCAAATACGACGCAACGGTCGGATCCCGATCGATTCGAAAACTCCCAATCGATCGGGGAGGCTTTGGATCGATCCACGGATCGATCCAGAGCGCCTCTGTGCTCTGGAGAAAATGCCTGGATCGATCCACGGATCGATCCAGCGTTTATCGCGCGAACCAGCAGCGTCCCAATCGATCCACTGATCGATTGGGACCTCTGGATCGATCCACTAATCGATCCAGAGGCTTTCTGATCGCTGGGAAAGGTCTGGATCGATCCACTGATCGATCCAGAGCTTGGTTTTTGCCCAAAACCAAGTCCCAAACCTCCCAAACCAACATCCGGTCAAACTTAACCTGTTGGTACGTCATGCCTAGCATCTAGTCACTCCCTTGACCTGCTAGGACTCCCTCACCAAGTGTCCGGTCAATCCCTTTTGGCCCACTTGTACTTTTCTTTCATGCCAAGTATCCGGTCACTCTCTTGACCTACTTGGACTTTCACCTAGCTTCACTCACTAGGGTTTTCAATCTGCCTAGCTTCACTCACTAGGTCTTTCACCTAGCTTCACTCACTAGGATTTTCATACTGCCTAGCTTCACTCACTAGGACTTTCACCTGGCTTCACTCACCAGGATTTCCATCTGCCTAGCTTCACTCACTAGGACTTTCAATCTGCCTAGCTTCACTCACTAGGTCTTTCACCTGGTTTCACTCACCAGGATTTTCATACTGCCTAGCTTCACTCACTAGGACTTTCACCTGGCTTCACTCACCAGGATTTCCATCCAGTCAGGTATACCTACTTGACTCTTCTTCATTCACACTGATCAGTCCCTGATCAGAATCTCCCCATATGAACAACTGCACCTGCATTGTCCATGTGTCTACATGTATTGTCAAACATCGAAACTATGACCAAGAATCAAGCTTGGTCAAACCAGTCAACCTTGACCTAAGGGATATTGCACCAACAATCTCCCCCTTTTTGATGTTTGACAATACCTTTAAGTTTGGACCATTCTGAGTTAAGCTAATCCCATAGCCTTAACTCCATTCATGCCAAGGTATGAATGTTGGTTCCCTTCATTTCCCCCTATGACCTCCCCCATAGGTAATGAAGGTCTAACTTAAACCACACATTCTCCCCCTATTGGCACACATCAACCCATCTTTGAGCACACATCAACCCGTGCCTCAATTTTGGGCACTCTTCAACAAATGCCCCATTGTTGAAAAACTCTCCCCCTGAAGAGTTGCTCATCATTGTTCACAACTTCACTCGTTGTGACCAACACGATAATGAAGGACCCATTCCCTTCATTTTCAAATAATGCTCGCTCTGGAGCATTAACATGGTCTAATGACCCAAATGAAGGTCCCATACCCTTCATTTATCCTTAACCCTACATTATTCCTCAATGTATACAAATGTCCATTCTTGAGCATTATCCACTTGAACCACGTGAACAATGAGGATATCCACTCCCCATTAAAGTTCAAACGCTCAACCTTGAGCGTGTTCTTAACAGAAAGTTAACCACCTTCCAAGGTTCATGAAAAATAATTTTCATATCTTTAAAGAGTCCCTCCCCCTAAAGACATGATGGTAACTTCTGTCATTGCACCAACAATGACTTGGAATCCCCTAAACTTTAGGAAACCCAATTTTAGAAGTTTTGAGGTACAAATATTCAAAATTTGAAACAAACCTCAATCCAAACTCCAACTTAGCCTTCCTTAACCATTCCATCCTTGTTTTCCACACGAAAACACCCTTTTTATGTATACAAATGTATTTTCAGGGGTTTGGAATGGTTTCCTAGACTAAAATAGGTTCAAAATGCTGAAAATAAGCTTTCCCAGCTAAAATCAGCATCTTCAATCGATTGGAGTTGGGTTCCAATCGATTGAATCGATCCACTGATCGATTCAGTCTTCTTGGATCGATCGGCTGATCGATCCAGCGAGCTTCTGCTCGCGAGAAATGCCTTCTCAATCGATCGGCTGATCGATTGAGGAACTCCAATCGATCCACTGATCGATTGGAGGCCTGAAATTGCTGAAATTCAATTTCAACCAATTTCAGAAACCCCTAGAAAATTCTACAAAATTTCAAAAATCGTAAAAATTTATGTAGACATTATTTAGGGTATATTTTATCATGGAAAAATAGTTTTCTATGAAAATACATCATATTTTCAAAGATTGACACAAACTTGAGAACTTGCAAAAACTTTAGTGTTTTCTTCAAGTTTGTGTCTAACTATTCAATGGTGATTACTATCAAAAGATAGCCTTCACCAAAGTTTTCCAAAATCATTTTAAAAACATTTTCAAAACCAATATCCCACCATGTTCCTTGGGCTTAATGCACATGACTTGTACATTAGCTTTCCCAATGATGGGAAAACACATAACTATGTGTTTTGATGAACTTAAAACTCAAGGAAATGCACTAACTCAGCATGTTGAGTTTTGTTCGTCATCCTAACCTCTCACTTGTATCTAATGTGCACAAAACACATACAAGTCATCTTATAGGTCTTTGTGAGATGTAAATTTTGGTTTTGCCCTAATCTAGGGATCATGCATATCTTTCTAGGCATTTTGAGTGGTAAACATCCAACAAGGATGTTACTTGTTGATTCCACTTGTTTATAAATACCATTTGTTTATACCACTTGTTGGTAAAAACACTTGTCCTTAATTTTAAGGAAATAAACATAATGCATGATAATATTATGGCATACATAAAAAAGAAATAGCTTTCAAAAGAAAGATTCCTATAACTACATGATGAATGTATGACATGACATGGTATTTTTGTATTTTTCATAATAAAACATGAATGCAAAAATAGACATGATGTCATGGCATATGATGGGCAAACAATCATGGCAAGGTTTAGCATAAATAAAATGTACCTAGATTTCCTTTTTAAGTATCCTTAACCACTTAGTTAAACTCAAAATATGCAACTTGTTTTATCTTAAAACATTAAACCTAGATTGCCCTAAATGCTTCAAAGAGATGCCAAAACCTAAATTGACATTTCTATTTCTCTTGATTTGTTTATGCCAATTAAAAATTTTGCATACCCTCAAATGTTGGCATATTCCATTTTTCCTTAAGAGTAATCACTTAAATCAAGGCCCGGATTGCCTTAAATTTCTAAGAGAATACCAAAATCCCAACTTGGTATTTCTCTAGGTTTTCCCAATATATGCCATTTTAAGATAAGATCAATTTTCAACCATTTAGGCACATTTTACTCTTTCAAGGAGTAAATAATAAATCCATTTCATTTTTAAAGGTTAACAAAAACCTTGAAAATGCTCCTTGAGTGTCAATTTCTTCAAAGTTGGGTTAACTACCCTTCTTCTCAGAGTTGACACTCTCTAACCCATCTATGGGATAAAGAAAATGCTCCTAGGAACCCAAAACCTATTGGTGCTCCTTGGATGCTCTAGGTATTCACTAGGGATAACTTCCCTAGATACCTTGCTAGTGACCTTGTTTGACTTCTTAGAAGTCTTGGTCACTTTTTCTAGGTCAACTCTAGGGATTGCTTCCCTTGTAACCTTCTTTGTGACTTTCTTAGACTTCTTAGAAGTCTTAGTCACATTTGTTGCAAAAATACTCTTAGGGATAACTTCCCTTGTATTTTTGGCTTGACCACTAGACCTAGGGTTGGTTCCATAACTATATGGAACTCTATGGTAAGAGATTACATCCTTCTTAGCCTTTGGTTTGTATCCCAAACCCCTATGGCCATTAGATGACCTTTGTGCTCCTAGACCTAGGCTATGCTCATTTTGTCCTTTTAGGATATTTTTCATCCTTTTTAGGGTCTTTTCCATTTTATCAAGCCTTGACCTCAAGACTTGATTTTCTATCACTAAGTCCTTAGTTTTTGGTTTTCCATTAAATTTATGAGCATTTTTATTTCTAGGCTTGTAGCTAAGGTCTTTAGTGTGATTGCCTAGTTTTTTATCTACCTTCCTAATCCTAGGTGTGGTAGTTTTAGCATGGTAATCTACATTATTTTCCTTAATTTTACCATGCTCTCTATTCTTATGGTAAATAGCATTAAAATGATATAAGTTAGAACTATCATGCTTTTTACCATAACGTAAAGGAGTAGACTCAATAAATGCTACCTTCTTCTTTACCTTGGAGGCTCCCCCTTGACTAGTGCCTCCTTGAGCCTTGACCATCTTCTTCCTCTTAGGGCATTGACTTCGGTAATGCCCTTTTTGTTGACACAAGAAGCACACAATGTGCTCCTTGCTCTTCTTTGTCCCGGGGGTGGTCTCCTTGGGCTTCTCCTTGCCCTTTTGTGTCACTTGACCCTTCTTCTTGGCCAAGTTGAGACACTTGCTCTTGTAGTGCCCACTTTCCCTACACTCAAAACATATTATATGATTTTTATTTTTAATTGAAACATTTATACCTTCTTGTGTAGGGATGACACTTGCTCCTCCATTTGATATTTCTTGAATTTTGGAGGTGGCACCATCTTCTTCTTCTTCAATTGACCCGGATGTGGAGGCCTCTTCTTGCTCCGGGTTCATTGATCTACACTCCCCCTCAATCCTAGAGGTGGAGGCTTCTTCTTCTTGTACATGGAACAAGGAGTATGCTCCCTCCTTGTTCTCTTCATTGCACTCCCTTGAAGATGAAGCTTCTTCTTGGACTTCTTCTTCAGAGGTTGAGCATCTCTCAACCTCGGAGTCCTCCTCTTGGTCTTGCTCCAAAGAGTCACCCTCTCTGGATTCTTCTTGCTCTTGTACAGTGGAGGGGATCTCTTCATGAAGCTTGGCCAATTTACTCCATAATTCCTTTGCATCTTCAAATTCTCCAATTTTGCAAAGAATGGTGCTTGACAATAAATTAACCAAAATCTTGGTCACTTTGTCATTTGCCTCGCACCTTTGGACTTGCTCTTGGCTCCACTTGCTCCTCTTGAGAACTTTGCCCTTTGAGTTTGTTGGAGTCTTGAAGCCTTCCATAAGAGCAAACCATTGCTCTATCTTCATCATAAGAAAATTTTTAATTCTTGATTTCCAAGAATCGAAACTCGTGGAAGTGTATGGTGGAGCTACCCTCGTGTCGAATCCGAGCCCATCTCGGAATTCCATTGTAGAAGTTGAGCTTTTGAATTTCTTTGACTTTGACAATTTTGCTTCAACTTCTTCACCCTCTAGCTCTTCTTGTTATGCTTGACCCTTTCGGCGATGATTCCGGTGAAGAGCGGCCTCGCTCTGATACCACTTGTTAGGACCGAAAAGTAGCTAAAGGGGGGAGGGGTGAATAGATCGTCGCGTGCTACGTGCTCGTCGTTGCTTATTTCTTCAAAGATGTGCAGCGGAAAATACAGAAACAAACCACACAACGCTAACACGGTTGGTTTACTTGGTATCCACCTCACAAGAGGTGACTAGTCTAAGGATCCACACCTACACACACACCCTCCACTA
This sequence comes from Zingiber officinale, assembly GCF_018446385.1. Classification (NCBI taxonomy): domain Eukaryota; kingdom Viridiplantae; phylum Streptophyta; class Magnoliopsida; order Zingiberales; family Zingiberaceae; genus Zingiber; species Zingiber officinale. Next base: position 70,855,004 of record NC_055997.1, on the reverse strand, counting down.
ATAAAATTCTCCTTTATGGTAACTACCAAGGGCAGAGAAGCCCTACAAGACTCAATACAAGAAGAAAGGGAAAGGTAATGAAATACAAGCTTACAATGAGAGCAAAAACCCTAACCCTAGTTTCTTCTTCTTGCTTTGATCCGCCTCTTGACTTGGAAGAACCTCCAAGAGCCTTCAAGAACTGGCGATCTCGAGCTTGGGAAGAGCTGTGGAGAAGTTGGTCAAGATCTGAAATGAATCGGTGAAGAGATATACCGCAGCCATCGCACGCCTGCAGCTCAAATACGACGCAACGGTCGGATCCCGATCGATTCGAAAACACCCAATCGATCGGGGAGGCTTTGGATCGATCCACGGATCGATCCAGAGCGCCTCTGTGCTCTGGAGAAAATGCCTGGATCGATCCACGAATCGATCCAGCATTTATCACACGAACCAGCAGCGTCCCAATCGATCCACTGATCGATTGGGACCTCTGGATCGATCCACTGATCGATCCAGAGGCTTTTTGATCGCTAGGAAAGGTCTGGATCGATCCACTGATCGATCCAGAGCCTGGATCGATCCACTGATCGATCCAGAGCTTGGTTTTTGCCCAAAACCAAGTCCCAAACCTCCCAAACCAACATCCGGTCAAACTTAACCTGTTGGTACGTCATGCTTAGCATCTAGCCACTCCCTTGACCTGCTAGGACTCCCTCACCAAGTGTCCGGTCAATCCCTTTTGACCCACTTGGACTTTTCTTTCATGCCAAGTATCCGGTCACTCTCTTGACCTACTTGGACTTTCACCTAGCTTCACTCACTAGGGTTTTCAATCTGCCTAGCTTCACTCACTAGGTCTTTCACCTGGCTTCACTCACCAGGATTTTCATACTGCCTAGCTTCACTCACTAGGACTTTCACCTGGCTTCACTCACCAGGATTTCCATCTACCTATCTTCACTCACTAGGACTTTCAATCTGCCTAGCTTCACTCACTAGGTCTTTCACCTGGCTTCACTCACCAGGATTTTCATACTGCCTAGCTTCACTCACCAGGATTTCCATCTGCCTAGCTTCACTCACTAGGACTTTCACCTGGCTTCACTCACCAGGATTTCCATCCAGTCAGGTATACTTACTTGACTCTTCTTCATTCACACTGATCAGTCCCTGATCAGAATCTCCCCATATGAACAACTGCACCTGCATTGTCCATGTGTCTACATGTATTGTCAAACATCGAAACTATGACCAAGACTCAAGCTTGGTCAAACCAGTCAACCTTGACCTAAGGGATATTGCACCAACACATATTTCTACTTTGGTCTTTAATTGATGCTCCACCTGGTCTTTCCAGTATCTGAAGTTCTCGTCAGATAGCAGTGGTAGATGTGTGGAGTTGTACCCATCTTCGTAGGCCATTAGAAGGAATCTCGTAAAATAAACACAATAAAACTTGTTCCAAGACTTAGTCTTGGATTAGTAGTGCGGGAGAGAAATAAAGATAGTAATTCAGGAATTTCGAAAAAAAATAATAAAATATTATTAAAATATTATTAAAATAATATTAAAAAAAATATTACCACAAATTTTTGAAAACGTAATATTTCGCTAATTCCAACCAATGGTGAAAAGATGAAAATTAATTTTTCAAAAGTAGTTTTGGAGGGAAAAAACGAAAGGCGTAATGGTGGTTGCACCAGTTCAAAGCGACCCCGCTCTGATACCAATTGTTTGATCGAGACGCGCTAGAGGGGGGGGTGAATAGCGCTCGTGGCTATTTCGTTCGATTATCGGAATCGTAAAAACTATCGAAGAAGTAAAAATGCAGTGGAATAAAGAAGACAAACACACAGAGATAGGAGGATTTACATCGTTCGGAGCCTAAGGCGACTCCTACTCGAAGGCCCGCGATCCTTGATCGCTTTCCGTGGGCAACAACTATAAGCTCGTATAATTATTACAAACTAATTACAAATGTAACTATAATTAAAGTTATACTGACAACAATGGTAGAAAAATCTAAGCTCCGAGTCGTCGGAATGTTGCAGCAGCACTTCGGAAGCAATACTTGAGCAGAACACAGCACGAGGAAGCTTTTTCTTTCGTTGTCTTTTGCTGCTGCTCGAACCCCTCTTATAAAGGATGCTCAAGGCGCCTTAAACCCCTCCAAGGCGCCTCCAGACTGGCCGTCTTACCCGCGTGGATCAGAACCGCCCTGGTCGAATTCTATCCTGTTCAAGGCGCCTCCAACCTCTCCAAGGCACCTTCATCAATGTGTTCAAGGCGCCTTCAGCCTATCCAAGGCGCCTTGAACCTTGCTTCGCAGCCAGCTCAGGTTTTGCACTCGAGGCGCCTCCAAGCTCAATGAAGGTGCCTCGGACACTGTTCATCCGAGGTTAATCTTTGCACTTTGGTCCCTACAAGATACATTAATCCCAAATATACCCTGCAACACAAAGTTAGCACATAAAACATAATAGAAGTGATAATGACAATCTCCGGACTGTCTGAGTCTGACTTCAGATTCCCGACCGGAAACCCTAGGTCGACCCGACGCCTACTGTTCCCTCTACGGGGAACGCATCCTCACCTACTCCACTCAGGAGATTTAACTGATGTCAGTCTGGTCCTCCAGACCGACTGGACTTTCTGCCTAGGGTTACCACCCCCTAGGACCTAGGGTTACCGCCCCCTAGGATTTTTCTCCACCTAGGGTTACCACCCCCTAGGACCTAAGGTTGTCGCCCCTTAGGGTTTTCCTCCACCTAGGGTTACCGCCCCCTAGGACCTAAGGTTGCTGCCCCTTAGGGTTTTCCTCCACCTAGGGTTACCGCCCCCTCGGACCTAAGGTTACCCCCCCTTAGGATTTTCCTTCACCTAGGGTTACCGCCCCCTAGGACCTAAGATTACCCCCCCTTAGGATTTTCCCCTGCCTAACCACAGTTAGAACTTTCCTGAAACCTTATTTAACCATGTTAGATAACAAGGAATCTTAACTTTGAATCCCTTTGCCATTATCAAAACTGAGGTTCGATTGTCGGATGCTTACTGCACCAACAGATTTGACTAACCTACAGACTTTATTCTCATTTCCAGAAACTACATGTCCCTCAGGCTGATCCATATATATCTCTTCTTCAAGATCTCCATTTAGGAATGCCGTTTTGACATCCATTTGATGGACCTTAAGATGATATATGGATGTCAATGCTATTAACACTCGGATTGTAGTAATTCTGGTAACAGGAGAATAAGTGTCAAAATAGTCAATCTCTTCTTTCTGTTTGAATCCCTTAGCAACTAGGTGGGATTTGAATTTATCTATTGACCCATCAGGTTTTCGTTTTTTCTTAAACACCCATTTACATCCTATAGTGGTACACCCAGGAGGTAAATCTACCAACTCCCAGGTGACATTAGAGATAATAGAGTCAATTTCACTTTTAATAGCCTCTTTCCAGTGCTTAGCTTCAGGAGAAGCCATAGCATCTCTATATGTCACAGGGTCACCTTCTATATTATAGGTGATAAAGTCTTGGCCTAAATCCGTAGACACACGTTCCCTCTTGCTCCTTCTCAGTTCTGTATGCTCACTAGATTCATCTAGTCTAGAGTGACTTGAGGAAGGTGTACCTTCTACGGATAATAGAGCCTCTACGAAAGCAGGCTTATCTCTAGTAGGAATACTAGATATAGACTGAGGTGTTCTCATCTTCATAGGAAATATATCATCAAAAAATATAGCATCGCGAAGTTCTACAATAGTATTTGCATCTATTCCAGAAATTTTTGATTTAATAATCAGAAACCTATATGCAATACTATTTTGAGCATAACCCAAGAAGATACCATCAACGGTCTTTGGACTAAGTTTTTTCCTTCTGTGTTCAGGTACTGGTACCTTTGCAAGGCACCCCCACACTTTAAGGTATTTCAAACTTGTCATCCGGCCTTTCCAAAGCTCATATGGGCTTTTATCCCTTGACCTCATGGGGACTCTATTTAACACATGACATGCAGTGTATAGAGTCTCCCCCCACATGAAGTTGGGTAACCCAGAACTGCCTAACATGGAATTAATCATATCTTCAAGGGTTCGATTTTTTCGTTCTGCTATACCGTTGGATTGAGGACTATATGGAGCAGTTACCTCATGAATTATACCTGCATCTTGACAAAATTTTTGAAACATATTCGAGGTAAACTCTCCACCCCTATCAGACCTTAACCTCTTAACAGATTTATTTGTTTGATTCTCAGCTTCAGATTTAAAAATTATAAATTTATCTAAAGCTTCATCCTTAGTTTTCAGCAAATAAACATAACAATAACGAGAGTGATCATCAATGAAGGTAATGAAATACCGTTTATGGTCTCTCGTTATTACACCGTTAAACTCACAACAGTCAGTATGAATCAATTCTAAAATATCAGAATTTCTATCAACTGATTTGAAGGGTTTATGGGGTTGTTTATATTGCACACAAACTTCACATTTTTTCTTATCATTTATAGCATGCTTAGGAATCATGTCTAGATTCATCATTCTTTTTACGGTATTAAAATTGACATGTCCTAATCTGTCATGCCATATATCATAAGACTCAATATTATATGAACAACCAATATCAGTAGATTTATTTAAGGTAGCATTTTCTACATTGATTTTAAATAAACCTTCATTAAGGTAACCTTTTCCAATAAAAGTTCCTAAATGTAATATTACAACTTTATTACATTTAAAGTTCAACTCATAACCAACGCGGACTAACTTTGACCCGCTAATCAAATTCCGACGGATCGCTGGAACATGATGCACCTCATGCAGTGACAGGACTTTTCTAGAGGTGAACCTTAGGTCAACTTGTCCTATCCCAAATACCCTGGCTGCAGAATGGTTCCCCATGGCCACGGAAGTGCCTTCAATTACCTAATAAGTAAGGAAGGCAGAGCGATCAGCACATCAGTGCACATTAGCACCTGTATCAACTAACCATTCATTGGGTTGATAGATTAAATTTAGTTCGGGGTTGAAGGTAACAAACCTATTACTGGTGTCGTCACGACATTTGCTTGTGCCTTGGTGTTGGACATATTGCTCTGGTTTTTCTTCTTAGGGAAGAATTTGGCATAATGCCCAACTTGTCCACATGTCCAGCACGACTTGGTTCCATTTTTCTTTTGAATCTTTGGTTTGGGTTCCATCTTGTTCTTCATTTTCTGATTTTTGAATTTTTTCTTATCAGATGAGACTACTATGTTTGCCTTTGGAATAAAATCCATAGGCATTCTTTTATCATCATCTTTATGTTGCTTCCGATGTTCTTCGATATTTAAGGCAATCATCAAATCTTCTAGAGAGATTTTACCTCTCCTATGTTTAAGAGTCATGCCAAAATCTTCCCAAATCGGAGGCAATTTTTCGATGATAGATAAGACCTAAAATTTTTCAGGTAATGACCTATCTCCTTCAGCAAGACCATGAATTTGAACTTGGAATTCATGTGTCTGTTCAACCACAGATTTGCCTTTTACCATTTTGAAGTTTAGGAATTTTGCCACAGTATACTTTTCTAAACCAGAATCTTCGGAGTTGTATTTTTTATCCAAAGATTTCCACAGCTCTTTAGCTGAAGATGTTGTGCAGTATACATCAAATAGTGCGTATGAGAGGGCAGACAGGATCCTCCCATGGCAGAGGTAATCCCTTTGCTTAAACCTCTGTAAGGCAGCACTGTAGGCAGGTTCCTCTTCATCAGGTGAAGGAGGATCTGTTTCTATAACGGAGAATAGCCCTAGTGTAGTAAGCCAAAATTTCATCAGTTGTTGGCAACGTTTGAAGTTTTGTCCGAAAAATGTTTCGGGTCTAGCACTAGCCTCATCAGACCCCGTTACCCTATCATTTATCATGTCTGCTGATGCTTGCAATAAATTCTCTAAAATTGTTGTTTAAACGAGAGCACTAACAGTAGTAAAATTGCACCAAAATAACAAGCATGCAATAAACAGGTAAATAAAAGAGAGATCGAGAAAATGTATCTCCGGTTGAAGCGTCAGCGTGTCGACTGTCTTTAGAGAATTTATTGTCGCCCATGGTGCAGAGGCTCTCCGGTAAAATTCTCCCAAGATCCGACAACCACTCGCGTCGTCCGTAGGTGCACTCCAAGATGAACGTCGCACTCGGACTCAACCTCAGATCGCTATAAACCAAGCCTCAGGACAGACTCTCGGTAAGGAAGAAGACAGAGAGAGTGAAGGAGAGAAAGCAGAATGCTTTGGTGTGTTTTGAACCAGGAACAGAGGCAGTGTATTTATACACTCTGAAGCAGTGCACGAAGCAAAGCGTGCGTCGCTTCCGCTTCCTGAAGCGCGGGTGCATCGCTTGCTCACGCACGGGATAGATGCGTTGCTTCCTTATGCGTGGGCAGGTGCGCCGCTTCCTCACGCGCGGACCAAACCCAAGTGCGCTTCCTCACGCTCGGAACAGAACCAAGAACCAGACCAAACCAGAGACTAGCAAAAACAAACCAGGTTGCCTGCAAGCGCGAGGCCCATAAGCTGGGGATTTGCATCCCCCCTGCGCGCGATGATCGCGTGCGTCGCGCCGGGTTTATGGATTTCTGGCTCGAACCCCCCGAAACCACTTGATTTGGGCTCGGCCCGCGTATGCGTGTAGGTCGCCTTAACTTTACTAAGCAAGGATGGAAGGGATCCATATATAAGCTCTTCCAACCTTCTTGGCTTAGCAATGTGGGACTAAATGCATACACATATGCATAACAATTAAAACAAAGAAAAATATTTTGAATTAAACTCAAAACTCAACACTTCTTTCACGCCTCCTAGCCATTGCTCGGTGGATTCAAGCTTTTCACACAATACTACATTAGTTTATCTGGATGACATGGCATATGAAGAAGTGGACCTAAATGACTTTGGCCCACTTCCAAGTCCTCTAAAGTATCTAGAGTACTGAGGACCTGATATAATAAAAATTGCAAGTTAAACAATACAAGATAATACAATACAATAGCAAAAGAAAAGTCAACAAAGAAGCATTATGAACAGAATTCGCAAGTATCAATCAAATTGTACCAAACATTTCATGTAGATAATAGAATGAGTATCGTGGGTCTGATCACAAACTGTATCCATAATTTGGACTGCATTGATGTCATTTTTTGTATTTTTTTGAGTTTCGACATACTCTTCACATAGTCTCACCATATCATCCTAGAAATAACTAATATGTTAAAAATATCTTAAAAATAATTATGTATAGTTAAGAACAAATTCACTAAATAAAGTAATTATAGCATACGTATGTAGTTTTAGTGCTATCCGCAATCCACCCTTTTGACGAGCTATAATGAGTTTTATTAAAAATAGTAATTCGATATTTTCTCTATGTCTGATCAATCTGAAAAAAATAGTGTCTTAATATTTTAATCAAAAAAAAATATATAATAATTATAAAATTAGTATGTACACCATCATAACTATATTGAAAGAATGATTTAGAATCTCCGCGATGGTTATAAAGGAGTTTCCCTTGATTTTTAGCATTTATTACAAATCATTTCTACAACACAATTTTGTATAAATAAAACATTAGTTATAGAACAAATAATTAAATTTTGTATCTAAAAAAGATATTTGTTATAGAATGAGTTACCTGAAATACCTCAGATTCAAACAGAGCACACATGTAGTTCTAATCATCTTGAGTTTCAAATAACTCGATCGAATATGTTGCCGACACTCAATAGGAGGAAGGTGTGATAACTTCTTATAATGGTTATACATTTAATTCTATTATCTCTATACTTTGCACTCATTATTTAACACCCAAGATCTCCTAACGTAAATCGCTAGATTAATTTAATTAAATGGGTTATTCATTTTAAATTGAATAAGTGATGGCTAAATAAATACTAAAGGTTACCGAATTTAGAAATAGATAAATACAAAGAAAAAAAAGGGGGTTATGGATATAAAGAAAAGGTAATCAAAAAGAAAAAAAAAGATACATGGGATTATTGAGTTTAGATAAGTTTAAAGCCAAAGCCCTAGCCTGGGAGGAAAAGAGACAGTGCCGCCGGGGTCTCCCTTGCCGAAGGACAGTAGAAAGAAAAAAAAATGTGAGGTTTTTGAGGGAGGAGGTTCGGCTAAAGGCTCCCTGCTCATCTCCTCACGGCAAGGATCGATTTTTGAACATCTTAAATGCAAACACACGTCTTTAAACACTTTTAATGATATTCAAATCATAATATGTAAGTTCCTGTAAGCATGCTTGATAAATATAGAGGATCACGTTTTCAACTATTTAATTACCTGTTATAAAAGAAAATAGTAAGTTTATGGAGGTTTTCTTGATTTTCTCGATGAATCTGTTGGATCATGGCTACCGCCTAGAAGGGGGGTTGAATAGCCTGCAAAAACAAAAAGCACAACTCTTCTCGACTTCTTAAACTAACACTTGCATATAAAGAGTAAGTAAATAAAACAAAAAGGACGAGGCTCACAATTTACTTGGGTACAACCGAGGAGATTGTTAATCCAAGGCAGATGAAAAGTGTACTAACAAATCTCCTCAAAGCGGAGAAGCCTTTTACAATGTTGACGTACAAAAAATAGAAGCTTAACTCTAAAAAGAAGCGCACAAGTGTCTGAAATGAATTGCTTGGAATTGCTGAAAAACTTCTGAATCAAGGCTGTATTTATAACCTTGGTCGGGACGCCCCGAAGGGATTCCAGGCGCCCTAGGGGGGGTAAAACTTTATCCCCCAACGTTCAGATCGTTTTTGACGCGATCTGGTCAAAAAGTCAACTCCGGGTGCCCGGAAGGGTTCCGGGTGCCCAGGAGGGGAAATTCAACCCCATTGACTTTTTCCAGCTCGGGTCTTCTTCTCCGGCTCTATTTGCCTCAGACCGAATCTTCCGCTCGCTTGGGTGATCTCTGCTATCCGGAATAGGGCTCACCCGAACTCAACTTCCGGTCTTCTCGAGCAGGCTTTCGCTCTGACTTCTCGTCCCTCGGAATTGCCGCGTGCTTCCTTCTCGTTCGCTAGGGTACTCATCCGTAGTCTTCATCCCTTGGTCGCACCCCGTGCCGACCTTCTCGCTAGCTGCGTCTCTTGCTCTTCGAGTAGTCTTCCGCTTCGGCTTTTCATCCCTTGGAACCACCGCACGCTTTCTTCTCGTCCGCCAGTGTACTCTTCCGCAGCGCCTCATCCCTCGGACGCACCGCGTGCCGTTCTTCTCGCTAGCTGCGTCTTCCGCTCGACTACCTGTGCTCCTAAACTCCTGCACACTTAGATACAAGGTTAAAAACACATAGGACCTAACTTAACTTGTTGATCACACCAAAACAACCTTGGGGTTCCAACAATCTCCTCCTTTTTGATGTGAGCAACCCAACTTAAGCTCGGTTAAAAATAGACATAATAATAAACTAACTAATTTTGCAATTAAGTGTAAAAAGATAAAAAATTTGTCTACCTCCCCCTAGACTTATACTTTTCCTTTTCCCCCTTTAATCACATAAAAAAATGAGGTTCCGAAAAAAATCTAAGGGTTAAAAAAAAATTCTAACTTTCTTAAAAAAATTCTAAGTTGAAAAAGAAAAATTTTCTAACCAAAAAAAATTTACGAAACAATTTATAATTTTCAGAAGAATTTTTTAACTTAGGCAAAAAATATTTTAAGTTAAACAATTTCTAAGTAAAACTTATTAGGTAAGAAAATTTTCTAAGAAAAAAAAAATCTAAGTAAAGCTTTAAGGAAGAGAAATTTAAAAAAAAATTATGACTTCATAAATTTTGTAAAAAAAAATTTTTGAAAAATTTTCTAAGTAAAGATTTTAAGCAAAAATTTCAGAAAAAACTTTTAACTTTTATGTAAAAGTTTTATGCAAAAAAAATTTATAAGTAAAAAAAATTTGAAATTTTTTAAAAAATGTTTAAAAAACTTTTTAAAGTATTATTAAGTTTCCACCTTAATGCTTTTATCAGAAAATTAATTAAATATTTTATTTCAATATTTTGGCTTCCAGGTCGTGTCGAGGCACTTGACTTTTTTAGTTATTGGAGTAACAACCACTTCCTTAGACAAAGCCTCATTTTAATGTCTAATTTTCTCGCTGAAAGCTCTAAATCTAATTAGTTCAAGTTCAAGTCAGATAGGACTTTGGAACACAATATAGGTTCCAGCCTACTGGACTAACTAGGAATTTCTTAGGGATATTTTTCTTTGCAATATTTCTAATATGCCCTTATGATATCAAAAATACCAATTTAAATTCTTGTATTTTCTAAAATATGTTTTATTTGAACATGCATGATTTTTCAAGTTATCTACTTGAATTTTCATATTTTCATTTTCTGATTTCAATTTTTCATTTTCTAATTTTGATTTGTCTAAATCTTCTAGAGGGCAAGATTTAGCTAGTATTACTTTTAAACTTTTATTTTCTTTTTCTAATTTGCAGTAATCTTTTGTTAACAATTTAACAAATTTAAAGAGTTTATTGGGAGGAAGAGATCGTACCTGACTTACCTTGTCAATCTCATTATCCGTGTCTCCCCCTGAAGTGTTGTTTTCTTCCGACGTAGCTCCCCCTTCATCGATTCTCTTGATGCTCATTTCGGAAGAGCTTAAATCATAGTCGTCGTCTTGATGAGTCGCCATTAATGCAAGCCCGGAGAACGCCTCGACTTTCGATTCGGACGACGTATCGCCCCACGTCGCCTTTAGGGCCTTACGCTTTTGGACAGGCTTCTTACCTTTATCCTTCTCCTTATTCTTCAGCTTGGGGCAGTTGTCCTTGACGTGCCCTTCTTCGTCATAGTGGTAGCAGCGGATGATCCTTTTCTTTTTCCCCTACGGATGGTTAGATTTCCTAGATTTACAAAGATTCTTAAATCATCTTACCATCATTACCATTTCATCGTCGTCGAGAGAAGACTCCAACTCAGGTTCGTCACTCGTTGCTTTGAGGGTGACGTTGTGCGTAGGCTCCTTCGTACCTGCACATCTTGACTCATGCACTTCAAATGTCGAAAAGAATTCTTCTAATGAAATTTTCTCTAAATCTTTCGAAATGCAAAAGACATCTACTAGTGATGCCCATTTTGAATTTCTCGAAAAATAATTTAACGCGTACCTAAGTGAATCTCGGTTACTTACCTTTTCTCTGAGATTCGAAAGTTCGGTGATGATTTCTTTAATTCTCGAGTGCAGATGTGCAACTGTTTCGTCTTCCCCAAGTCCCAGGCTGGTGAGCTGATTACGAAGTAGATCTCGTCTAGCGAGCTTGGCTTTAAGCATCCCTTCGTGCAGCTCAAGGAACTTCTCCCAAAGTTCCTTCATGGAGTTGTAGTTGTCGATTTGGTTGACTTCTTGTACCGGAAGAACGCTTAGCAGATGGTATTCTGCTTTTCCGTTCGCTACATAGTCGACCTACTCTTTTTTCATCCATTGGTATTTTTCTTTGCCCTCTGGAGCTACAAAACCAAATTCCATTATTAGAATTAACTCAAAATCTGTTGTAAAAAATACTTGCATTCGGTTTTTCCAGGTAGCGAAATCCCCTTCGAATTTCGGTGGGTAGATACTTCGTCTGACCATTAGCTTTGCTTCGATTGGAGGTTAGTCCTCCTGAAGCGCCTTGGCTTTGATACCACTTGTTGGACCACGAAGGCCGGCTAGAAGGGGGTTTGAATAGCCTGCAAAAACAAAAAGCACAACCCTTCTCGACTTCTTAAACTAACACTTGTATATAAAGAGTAAGTAAATAAAATAGAATGGATGAGGCTCATAATTTACTTGGTTACAACCGGGGAGGTTGTTAATCCAAGGCAGATGAAAAGCATACTAACAAATCTCCTCTAGGCGGAGAAGCCTCTTACAGCTTTGACGTACAAAAAATAGAAGCTTAACTATAAAAAGAAGCGCACAAGTGTCTGAAATGAATTGCTTGAAATTATTGAAAAGCTTCTGGACCAAGGTTGTATTTATAGCCTTGGTGGGGGCACCCCGAAGGGATTTTGGGTGCCATAGGGGGGATAAAACTTTATCCCCAAATGTTCAGATCGTGTTTGATGCGATCTGGTCAAAAAGTCAACTCCGGGCGCCCGGAAGGGTTCCGAGCGCCCCGGAGGGAAAAGTCAACTCCATTGACTTTTTCCAGCCCGAGTCTTCTGCTCCGGCTCCATTTGCTTCAGACCGAGTCTTTCGCTCGCTTGGGTGATCTCTACCATCCGGAATAGGGCTCACCCGAACCCAACTTCCGGTCTTCTCGAGCAGGCTTCCGCTTCGGCTTCTCGCTCCTCGGAATTGCCGCGTGCTTCCTTCTCGTCCGCCAGCGTACTCATCCGCAGTCTTCGTCCCTCAGTCGCACTCCGTGTCGACCTTCTCTCTAGCTGCGTCTCTTGCTCCTCGAGCAGTCTTCCGCTCCGGCTTCTCGTCCCTCAGAACCACCGCACGCTTCCTTCTCGTCCACCAATGTACTCTTCCGTAGTGCCTCGTCCCTCGGACACACTGCGTGCCGTCCTTCTCGCTAGATGCATCTTCCGCTCAACTACCTGTGCTCCTAAGCTCCTGCACACTTAGACACAAGGTTAAAAACATATAGGACATAACTTAACTTGTTGATTACACCAAAACAACCTTGGGGTTATAACAGAATCTTGATGCTTGGTGAATTCGAGGGGTAGGACTGCCATAAAGATGCTATTGGGAGGATGTCTAAGAGGTTTTAAGAGGACTTGGATGTGGGAATAAGTTCTGGATTAAAAGGGAAAGTGTTGTGCTTCAGTTAGAGTGTTTTTCTCTTTTCTGGGCATCTCGAGCGTGGGTAGGAGGTGGCATACACAGTGTGCAACATGGCTTGGTCACAGCTTAAGGGAAGATAGGGGATCAGGGATGGGTGAGGAGAGGACTGGTCATGAGCCATGAGTAGACCGGTGGTTGGCATATGGCGGTCCAGTAAGGTCTTAGGAGGGAGTCAACGGGGCTAGAGATGGACAAGGCATAGGTTGGCCTCAAGTGGCTCAATGGAACTTTGGACATAGGGATTCGCATGGAAAGGGACAGTGAAGACTAATCTCAAGTTCGAGAATGCGACTCTGTTACAACAATTCACTAATGGAGTTAAGTGCTGGATGTTCCTAACCACTTTCAGAGGTGCCGCTCAGAGGTGGTTCAAAAGGTTGTCAGAGAACTCTATTAGGCGTTTCACGGATTTTAGGAAGATATTTCTCCATCATTTCTCTAGTAACAGGAGATATCAAAAGACTCCGTGGAGTCTTCTCTCTATTAAATAAGGGTCCAAAGAAAGTATCAGGGCTTATATTAAAAGATTTAATCAAGTGACTATTGATGTTCTTCTGCCACTACAGAATTCTGATGAGTGCCTTTTCTCAAGGTCTCAATGATAGTGACTTCTTCAAGGATCTGGTGAGAAATCCTCACACCAACTTTGATTTATTAATTGAAGAGCTACTGAATTCATTAATGTTGAGGAAGCTCAAGCTGTTCGTAAGAAGGAGGGCATTCAACCTAATCCTACTCCAGTTAATGAACATCCTATGGCTCATGTTCAACCACCCAGAGGACCACGAGCAGGTCCTTCACATCGTCCACTAGAGCCACGACCGCAAGCAGTTCAACATGTGGAGATGCCACATCCAGCTCCACGAAGATGGTGTACGTATCATATGATGAACACCCACAACACAGAGAACTACTTTGCTCTGAAGAATCAGCAAATGAGTAATGCTCGGTATCGTCGACGTGCTCCATTTCCTAACCAGCCATCCTATCCATGACAGAATAGTCCCCTCAAGCTGAAATATAGAACAACTGGACCACAATAACACAGGGGCAGGCGCTCGAACGGGTGCAACAAGAACCATCCTTCGCTCAACAAGAAAAAAATAGAGGTAATGCCGTTCGGGGTAATATTAACATGATAGCAGGAGGGACCACTAATGGTGACTCAAACCGAGCAAGAAAATCACACGCCCAACAATTAGAAATTCATGTAGTTGGGTGCAACCAAGATAGGGCGGCCGGACCTGAAATCAACTTCAGGCCCAGAGATCTAGAAGGTTTGGAAATACCCCATGACGATGCACTGATCATTAAAGTTGTTATATCTAACTATAATATTTCTCATACTTTTATTGATACAGGGAGTTATGTTAATATTATCTTCAAGAAGGTTTTTGATCAACTACAGATAGACCCGAGCGAGCTGCAACCTATGGTAACCCCTTTATATGGTTTCACTGGCAATGAGGTACAACCACTAGGTCAAATCAAGCTTGCCATATCTTTAGGGGAGGAGCCCTTGATGAGGACGAGGCAGTCCTATTTCATGGTGGTAGATGCACCTTCCTCTTATAATGTTATACTTGGTTGGCTTGCCTTGAATGAGTTCAGGGCAGTCGTTTTTACTTTCTGTCAGAAGATTAAATTCCCCGAGACGATCAAGTGGGGGAAGTTATAGGAGTTCAATTAACTGCACGAAAATGCTATATGGAGATCATTGAGACAAAAGCCAATGCTGCCATAAAAATTCAGAGGATGGAGGTCAACACTATTCAAGAAAAATCACCCATCCTGGTTTATGAGGAGAAGGAGGAGATACAAATCTAGGCCGGCCGGCCAGAAGCTGTTACTTATATAGCGTCCAACCTGGATCCTCAACTCAAAATTGAGCTGGTGCAGTGCTTAGTATTCAATAACGATGTATTTGCATGGACACAAAAGGAGGTGACGGGCGTATCTCCTCTTGTGATGGAAAATTCACTTCACATCCATCCGGATGCTCGGCCGGTTAAGCAAAGGAAGAGAGATTTCAGAGTTGATCAGAATATAATCATCAAGGAGGAGGTAGATAAATTACTAGAAGCAGGCTATATTCAAGAAGTTCAATTCCACAGTTGGTTGGCCAATGTTGTCTTGGTCTCTAAACTAGGGAATAAGTGGCGAGTGTGCATTGATTTTCGGGATCTTAACAAAGCTTGCCCGAAAGACTATTACCCTCTTCCCCAGATTGATCAATTGGTGAATTCTACATCTGGATGTGAATTCATCTGCATGTTAGACGCCTATCAGGGATATCATCAAGTCCCACTTGCAAAGGAGGATCAAGAGAAGGTTAGTTTCATAACGGTTGAAGGTACTTATTGTTATAATATTATGCCTTTTGGATTAAAGAATGCAGGAGCTACCTATCAAAGGCTCATGAACAAGGTTTTCAAGAAATAGATTGGGAGAAATATGGAGGTTTATGTGGCTGATATACTTATCAAATCCCTTCAAGCTTCTGACTTATGCAAGGATGTGGAGGAAACTTGTAGAACCTTGTGACAATATGAACTCAAGCTCAATCCCTACAAATGTTTATTCGGAGCTAAAAGTGGCAAGTTCCTGGGATACATGGTAACTGAACGGGGAATAGAGGCTAACCCTAGCAAGGTTCGAGCGCTCCAAGACATGGCTCCCCCACGTAATATGAAATAAGCTCAAAGACTGATCAGCCGAATCACGACGCTATCTCGTTTCATTTCTATGTCGGCCGACCAATGCTTCCCCTTTTTCAAGATACTAAGGAAGGCTACTAAATTCCAATGGGATGAGGAATGTGACCGGGCGTTCCAAGAACTAAAAAATTATTTGTCAACTTTACCTGTATTAGCCAAGCCTGTAGTAGGAGAAACATTATAGGTTTACTTGTCAACAAATGAGGATGCTGTAGGCTCAGTTCTAGTAAGGCAAGAGGGGAAGGAACAATAACCTGTATACTTTTGGAGTTATTACTAAAAGGAGTCGAGTGCCGCTATACTGCACTTGAGAAGTTGGCCTATGAATTGGTGTTAGCAGCCAGAAGATTACGTCCTCATTTCTTATCGCATGCAATTATAGTATTAACTAATAGCACTCTCGATCGAGTTCTTCTTAATCCTGAGGCATCCGGGCGGTTAATCAAATGGACGATGGAACTTAGTAAATATGATATATAGTATCAACCTCAGTCGGCAATTAAGACACAAGCTCTGGCTGACTTTATAACAGAGATATAAGGACTAGAGGAAGATGGAACTTGGAAAATATATGTTGATGGATCTTCTACTCGATAATGCAGTGGTATTGGGATTCTTCTTATATCACCAAGGGATGATTGGATGCAACTTTCCATCTAGCTAAATTATAGAGCCACTAATAATGAGGCAGAATATGAAGCACTGATTGTAGGGTTACAGGCCGCCCGACATGTAGGGGTCGCTCGAGTTTGGATGTATTCTGATTCCCAGCTAGCAGCAGAACAGTTAACAGAAAATTTTGAAATCTATAATGAGTGGCTTAAATTATATGCAGAAACATTTGACAAGTTGAAATCAGAGTTCCAAGAAGTAACTATACATAAGGTCCCTCGATCATAAAATCAAGTGGCGGATGAGTTGGCTAAATTGACCTCAACCATAATACCTTAGAACTTGGATAGGCCTGTAGAACAAACTATGTTGGTATCTTGTATTGAACGACATACCGATGTAGAAATACAAGGTGATTGGAGAGTATCAATCATTTTATTCCTTCAGTAGGGTGTTCTACCAGAAGATGGAGAACAAGCATGGATATTTAAGAAGAGGGCCACTCGGTATACTATGGTTGGCGATCAACTTTATAAAAGGGCTTTCTCTAGTCCTTTGCTCAAGTGTATAGGGCCGGAGGATATGTAATATATTCTTTAAGAGGTTCATCAGGGTTCTTGTGGCAGTCATATAGGAGGGAGATCCTTAGCTCTCAGAAGCATCAGAACATTCCACATCACCCCACTAGTCTGTTGAAAACTTCTACAATATCCTGTCCTTTTGATCAATGGGGTATGGATATAGTTGGCATGTTTCCTGTAACAACCCAAATTTCCTCATTACAAGTTTTAATAGTGCTTAAAAATATTTAGAAATGCTGTAGAAATATTCTAGATATTTTTAGAGTATTTTTATGCAATTTTTGGAGTTCGTTTGGTATTTTTACCAAAAGAAAGAAGTTTCAAAAAAATAATGAGGTTCGGCCGAGGTTCGAACCCGCGACCTCCGACCCAACCCGAGTCTTAAGCGAAGTGTGATGACCAAGAACCCAGTAGGGCCGTGCTGATCAAATAGAGGTCGGAAATATATTTATGTAGTAATGGTTAACAGAAATAATGGGGTATTAAGAGGAGAGTTTGAGTTGTTTGCTCGTGACCTAATCCCTTCTCCTCTTCTGCGTGCGACGGCGGAGCTCGGGCGAAAAACAAAGGGAAGTTAGGGCTCATCTCCGGCGGCCGGCCAAGGGTCCAATCTGAGAGTTCTTCACCTCCTCGCGGTCCTTTCGTCGAGGAGAGTCCGTAGGCACAAAGAAGGGGTTAAAATCTCGAGTTCTCCGAAACCCTAGAAGTCGTTTTGCTCGGTAGTAAGTCCAAGTACGCAAGGTAAGTGCTTCTCACCTGCAGTAGGAGTAGTTTTCGAACCTTGTTTTCTTCTTGAATCCGAAGCATGCTGGAAAGATTGGGGATTTTGTGTTTGCTGCCGTGAGTTTCATAAAGGAAACGAAAGGGGAATTGTTAAGGTTTGACATGTGGTTATCTATTGTTATTAGTTTCCTTAAACATGCGGTTTTGGATTCACTGTATGTAGTTTTAGGTTCCTTTTGGTTTCTTGCCGTGGCATTGAACAGGAGGTTGTGTTTTTAGGCCTTGAAACTAGGAATTCAGATGTTGATTAAATCTTTCTGTTCATGAAGTTTTTTTTATGGGCATGATCAGTTAATTGAAGGGTTACAGATTTTGGATTCCTGCTGCTGGGCAAGGAATAAGAAAGAGTTTAGTTTTCTTCTAAAGCACGTGGGTTGTTTTTGTAGCTTACTGCAGAATGGTTATGCTTTGTTACTGAACATAAAGAACAATCCTCATAGTTAGCATTTTATTCTATAATTCTTATAAATAGCATTTCATTCTACAGCTTATGATTAGCAGCACAGATTTAGGTTTTCGTTGTTACCTTAATGGGCATGATCGGCTTATGTTTACCCCTGCAGATTTAGTTTTGGTTGCTAGGTAATGAGCAAGAAATGATTTAGATTTGGAGCATGTAGTTTAATTTCATTGTGTAGCATCTCAGTTGGATTTTTTTTCCTTGCTGCAATGAATAAAATCAAACATGTAAATGAGTAGACAGTGGAGTGGTATTGTGCCTATTAGTTTTCTTTTAGGCTTATGAGTAGTTGTATGTAAAGCAAGACCAAGGTCTTAATAGGATCCCTAAATATCAGAATTTGGATCAGCAACACGCAAAGTGCCCGAAGAAATGCCGAGGCATTTGTTCTAAGAGTTCTAAACAGATAATAAGTATTTTATTTTTACGAGGCTAGTACCCGACTTCCGAGTTGTCGTTAAACAAATCCAGGTGACCAATTCCGAGGTCTTGGCCCTGGTAAGACCAAGGTCTTTACCCATGTAGAATTGGTGGCTCGCTACCTCAGTTTTACTAGGGAGCGTGCAATGGTACTATGCCTGGGCCCAAGAGAGAATTGATTATTATTTTGAAGTATAAAAATATAAGATTTTAAACGAGTGAAATAAGCTTCACATAAGTTTAAAATTCAGCAAGTTTAGTTTCTTTTTGTGCTAGCATGTTATTTATAATTTGCTTGCTGTTATTTACTATTAGATGAGCAGCTTTAAATGTTTAGCATTTCAGTATATTCACATGCATATTCGAGTTTTGTGAGTTAGATAGCGCTTACTAAGCAATTTTGGTTATAGTTGCATTTTCCTCTTATTGCAGATAAAGGAAAGGAAAAGTTATATCAAAGGAAGATGACAAGGAGGTGCGGATGGATGTGTGATGTTTGGACTATAGAAGCCTTGGGACTTAGCTTAGAAATTTATTAATATTTTGTATTCAGAATATTATAACTATTTTCTTTCATGTTGCTGGATTTGGCTATTGAAGACTTATTGTTTTAGAACTCTTCCTATTAATTGCTATGTACAATAGTTTCATGATTTGAGTTGTAGTATTATTGTATGCATGTTCAGATTAATAGATATGTGTTTAGCATGTTCAGATTGATATGTAGTTTTAGATGTGAACATATGCTTGAGTAGTATGATAGGATGAGTCATTTATATTTTCCGCTACCATTAAATGCATGATTAGAGAGTTTTATTTGTTGATGTTTACATGTGAACAACTCTAATTAAGTAAAGTTAATAGTCCAGTAGTGCTCCACCCTCACAGATTAATAGTGAGGAAGGTGGGGTGTTACAAGTTGGTATCAGAGCCGTTCCTATTCTCCAACATCACACATCAGCACCAACCTTGCCGTCTTCAAGTAAGAAAGTATTTAAAAAATTCTTTTATTTAGTATGCTTTTCCTTATTATTGGTAGTATAGAGAAATCCTAGAAATATTTGCTTATAAGTGCAAAAGTGAGATAAAAGTTTTTGTTTGGTTCTTCTATGTTTTTATATATATGCCTAGGAAGAATAGAGACGATTTCAGTTTTTTTTCTCTTTCTGCATAATTAGATGTCAAGAAGAGGACGTCCCCGTACCGCTCTTACTGAGGACCGAGCCCAGGAGAATGAAGAGCCCAGAACAACTGAACCTGATCTCTCTGAAGTTGTTGCTCAACTTCAGAGACAAGTAGTAGAGCAACAACAAGTGATCATCAATCTGATGGAGAATCGACAGCCAGTCCCTCCCACTCCTCCAACTATCAATGTGGAGACTCCAGTGGTGACTGAGGTTCCAGCAGTCACCCTGGAAGTCCCCACAGCACCTAGAAGACAGGAAGCATACCTGATACAGTGGTTGAATCTGAAGCTGAAGCTAGAAAGTTTCTCCGGCATGACTGAGCCCTGGGATGCTCAGGCTTAGTTTAAGACACTGGAGAGCACCATGGAGCTTCTTGACTGGCCAGAAGTCGAGAAGGTCAAGTGCGTCTCTTTCTGCCTATCAGGGGATGCTTGTATGTGGTGGGAGAGAGTTAAGAGCAAGAGAGCAGTCAATCAGATGAGCTGGGCTGACTTCGAGACGGAGTTTCACGAAGAATTCTTCCGCCAACGGATCACCAATAAACATTATGAGGAATTTTTAGAATTCAGAAAAGGTAACCTGTCAGTGGAAGAAGCAGTCAAGAGATTCAACAGACTAGCTGGTCTCTGCCCAGAACTAGTAAGTACAGAGAAAGAACGAGTCAGGCTGATGCTTTGAATGCTGAGGCCAGAAATAGCACTTAACGTGAGTAGTGGAACTCACCAACCACAGACTGGTGAAGAGCTGGTTAGCAGGGCATTGGTCGATGAGCACTATCTGAACAGCATCAAGGCACAACAAATGTAATTCAAGTCAGTCAAGATGGAAGACAAGACAACAGAGAGTCAGAAACCTCAGGCAAGTAAGCAGCACTTGAAGGGCAAAGATAACAAAAGGAAACGGTGGAATACAGGAGGAAGCCAAAAGGGAGGTTCTACAGACAAACATGCTAAGTTTCCTCCCTATCCCAAATGTGGGAGAGTACATCCAGGAGCCTGTCTTTTGGGTATGAATGGATGTTATTCGTGTGGTCAAGAAGGACATCTGGCTAAGGCATGTCCTAACAAGCTCAAAGCATCTCAGCAACAAGCAGCACAATACGGGAATAAGCCTCAGTTACACTACATGCCTGCGACTCTGGACGAACCTCAGCTCAGTCAAGGAAGATTGGAAGCTCCACCAGTTTCAGCCAGTGCCAGAGTATTCTCCCTCACTAAAGAGGAGGCTGCTAGTGCCTCTACGGTCGTAACAGGTCAAGTAGTTATTTTTCAGCATTTAGCTACTGCACTATTTGATACTGGGGTGACTCATTCTTTTATATCAGTACTCTTTGCCAAAGAATTTCAGATGCCTACAGAGAGCATGAACTCTAAATTTTTAACGACCCTACCTTCTGGGGAAGTTATGGAATCCAACCAGTGGCTTCGGGTTGTACCAGTAAGAATTTCAGACCGAGAGCTATATGTTGATCTAGTAGTCCTTGCGATGCAAGATTTCGATGTCATTCTGGGTATGGATTTCCTCAGCAAGTACAGTGCTTCGGTGGACTGCCACAGAAGGAAAGTGATTTTTAGCCTAGAAGGTGAACCATCCTTTGAGTTTACGGGAGTGCCGAAGAGGAAGACCCAGAAGTTCCTCTCTTCCCTCACAGCTCACCAGATGTTAGCTAAAGGATGTACTGGTTTTCATGCGCACATTGTGAATGCAAAAGAACAAGAAAGACCCAAGCAGGAGGATGTTTGGGTAGTCTGTGAGTATCCAGAGGTATTTTCAGAAGAGCTACCTGGACTATCTCCCAACAGAGAAGTGGAGTTTGAAATTGAGTTGGTTCCTGGTACCGGTCCAATTTCAAAAGCTCTGTACCGAATGGTTCCAGCAGAACTGAAAGAACTACAAGAACAACTCCAGGAGCTACTTGACAAAGGTTTCATCCGGCCTAGTCACTCACCATGGGGAGCTCTAGTGTTGTTCGTCAGGAAGAAAGACGGATCTATGCGAATGTGCATAGATTATAGAGCGCTGAACAAAGTGACAATTAAGAACAAGTACCCTCTTCCCAGAATAGATGATCTATTTGATCAGTTAAACGGGGCAACAGTGTTCTCTAAGATAGATCTGCGCTCTGGGTACCACCAGTTGAAAGTGAAAGAAAGTGATATACCCAGAACAACTTTTAGGACCAGATATAGACACTACGAGTTTGTAGTCATGCCTTTTGGAGTGACTAATGTACCTGCGGTCTTCATGGACTTAATGAACAGAGTGTTCAGAGAATACCTTGACAAGTTTGTCATTGTGTTCATCGACGACATTCTGATCTATTCAAGAATCCCCAGAGGAGCATGACACGCACTTGAGAATAGTACTGCAGATCCTTTGGCTAAAGCAGCTTTATGCTAAATTCTCAAAGTGTGAGTTCTGGTTAGAGCAAGTGGCATTTCTAGGTCACGTCATTTCTAAAGAAGGTATTCAAGTAGATCCTGCCAAGATAGAAGCGGTCAACAATTAGAGTAGGCCCAAGAACGCCAGGGAGATCAGAAGCTTCCTTGGTTTAGCAGGGTACTACAGGAAATTTGTGGAGGACTTTTCCAGGATAGTCTCTCCACTAACGACCTTAACCAGGAAGAACAAGAAGTTTGAATGGTTAGATAAATGTAAGCAAAGTTTCCAAGCATTGAAGAAGAGATTGACCAGTGCTCCTATCTTGACTGTTCCAGAGAGTGACAAAAGTTTTGATATATACAGTGATGCATCCAAGATGGGCCTCGGAGCTGTTCTCATGCAAGAAGGGAAGATTATAGCTTATGCTTCCAGACAACTCAAAGATTATGAGAAGAACTATCCCACTCATGATCTTGAGCTGACAGCTGTGGTCTTTGCACTAAAACTCTGGCGACATTATCTGTATGGAGTCCAGTGTAAAATTTTCACCGACCATCAGAGTTTAAAGTATTTCTTTACCCAGAAAGATTTGAACATGAGATAGCGCAGGTGGCTAGAGTTGGTTAAAGATTATGACTGTGCAATCCTCTACCACCCAGGTAAAGCTAACAAAGTGGCGGATGCACTAAGTTGAAAGTCCAGTGTAACTCTGATGCACTTGTCATCATTAGCACTGCCACTGCAGAAGGAACTGTTAGATTTTAGAGTCGAAATTGTTGATGGGCAACTCTCTGTATTGACCTTAGAGTCTACCTTGCTTGAGGATATACAGAGAAAGCAAAGTGAAGATCCAGATATCCAGAAGATCAAGCAAGGGATACAAAAAAAGAAAATTCAGAGATTCGGGGTATCAGACAGTGGAGTTCTTTATCAGGGGAACCACCTTTGTGTTCCCAATGATGAGGAATTGAGAAAGAAGATTCTAGAAGAAGCTCATAGCACACCATACTCCATGCATCCTGGTTCCACCAAGATGTATCAAGATTTGAAACAGAGATTCTGGTGGTCTGGACTCAAGAGGGATGTAGCAAAATATGTCAATACCTGTCTAACATGCCAGAGAGTCAAAGCAGAGCACCAGAGACCAGGAGGAGTTCTACAACCTCTCCTAATACCAGAGTGGAAGTGGGAAGAAATATCCATGGACTTTATAACAGTTCTTCCAAGAACTACTAATGGATATGATGCGATATGAGTGATAGTGGATAGATTGACCAAGTTTGCCCATTTTTTAGCCATCAAGGTGTCCCACTCAATAGAGGAGTTGGCACAGCTATATGTTAAGGAAGTGATCAGACTTCATGGAGTTCCGAAGTCGATTGTTTCCGATAGGGATGGGCGCTTCACCTCTCATTTTTGGGAGTGTGTCCAGAATGCATTAGGCACCAAACTCAAGTTCTGCACAACCTTCCATCCCCAGACTGATAGACAGATAGAACGAGTAAATCAGATTTTAGAAGACATGCTCAGGGCTTGTGCATTAGATTTTAAAGGTAGTTGGTGCAAGTATCTATATTTAGTTGAATTCGCCTACAACAATAGCTACCAGGCCACTATCAAGATGGCACCTTACGAGGCATTGTATGGCCGGAATTGTAGATTACCTATATGCTGGTTGGAGCTGGGGAAAGAAAAAAGATGGAATCAGAATTGGGTAGGCAGACTGAGATGATAGAAGAAACCACACAGGCTATCCAGAAGATCAGATAGAGAATTGAGACTGCCCAGAGTAGACAGAAAAGTTATGCTGACACACGCCGTAGGCCACTTGAATTCCAAGTAGGAGATTCAGTCTTTCTCAAAGTTGCTCCGATGAAGGGAGTGATGAGATTTGGTAAGAAGGGCAAGTTAAGTCCTCGCTACGTTGGACCCTACCTGATCACCGAGGGGATTGGGAAAGTAGCTTACAAGCTGGACTTACCTCAAGACATGTCAGCAATACATAATATATTTCATGTCTCCATGCTAAAGAAGTGCCTCCACGACCCTAGTCAAGTGATTCAGCCTCAGTTAGTGCAGATCCAGGAGGATCTGAGCTATGAGAGCAGACCTACACAGATAGTGGACAGAGAAGTTAAAAGACTAAGGAACAAAGAAGTACCACTAGTGAAGGTCATTTGGCAGAATCAGAAGCACGAGGAGGTTACTTGGGAGCGTGAGGACAGCATGAGACAGAAATATCCAAAGTTATTCTAAGTTCGAGGATGAACTTTTTATAAGGTATGGGGAATTGTAACAACCCAAATTTCCTCATTACAAGTCTTAATAGTGCTTAAAAATATTTAGAAATGTTGTAGAAATATTCTAGAGATTTTTAGGAATTTTTAGAGTATTTTTATGTAATTTTTGGAGTTCGTTTGGTATTTTTACCAAAAGAAAGAAGTTTCGAAAAAATAAACAGGTTCGGCCGAGGTTCGAACCCGCGACCTCCGACCCAACCCGAGTCTTAAGGGAAGCATGATGACCAAGAACCCAGCAGGGCCGTGCTGATCAAATAGAGGTCAGAAATATATTTATGTAGTAATGGTTAACAGAAATAATGAGGTATTAAGAGGAGAGTTTGAGTTGTTTGCTCGTGACCTAATCCCTTCTCCTCTTCTGCGTGCGACGGCGGCGGGCGGAAAAAAAAGGGAAGTTAGGGCTCGTCTCCGGCGGCTGGCCAAGGGTCCAATCCGAGAGTTCTTCACCTCCTCGCGGTCCTCTCGTCGAGGAGAGTCCGTAGGCACAAAGAAGGGGCTGAAATCTCGAGTTCTCCGAAAACCTAGAAGCTGTTTTGCTCGGTAGTAAGTCCAAGTACGCAAGGTAAGTGCTTCTTGTTGGGACCGAAAAGTAGCTAGGGGGGGGGGGGAGGGTGAATAGCCACTACAACAAAAACCCTCATAGACATCGGTTTTCCACTGGTGTCTATTTCATTTTCGACCGATGTCTATGAAGCCGATGTTAAAAGTCTACCATTTTAGACATCAGATTAAAACCGGTGTAGTATCACTTAACGACACCGGTCTTCGAATCGGTTATTAACCGGTGTAGTATCATTTAACGACACCATTTCATCAACGGTGTAAAACCGATGTAATATTGTATGTTAATAACATCAGTTTTGGCAGCGGTAAATGACTGATGTAATATTAGTTAATAACACTGGTTTTGCAGCGGTGGAAAACCGATGTAATATGTATATTTTTTAACAGCACAAATTTGATTTCCGAAATAATGAAAAACCGACAATAATTAAAAAAAAATACAAATATTCACAAATTATACAAATATTCTTCATTCAACAATATCCATAAAATACACAAATATTCACAAATTATATAAATAATCTTCTTACAACAGTATCCATAAAATGCCCAAACATTCTTTTTACATCAAAAGCTAGCTAATAGATATTGAAATCAAGGTAGAACATTCTTTTAACACATCAAGGTAGTACCGCACTTCAAATGTAATCTAGCATGCATTCAGCCCACTCGAACCACACTTCATCAATTTTAACTCTGGAGTACTTGAGATTTGTAAACTGTAAAAACACATAAATAATATATTAGCAAACTAAGACAAAAAATCATAGTTGAAAAAAGCAGTAAGAGCACTAGGTAACAAGATGACTAATTGGAATGCTTAAAAAGAGAAACATTCATCAATTATCTCAACCACATCATATAGTGATAGATCTATCATTCTTGGGGACTTAATATAATCCAAACCAAAAATTTTAATCTAACTACATAAACAACAATTTTAATCTTTCAAATTCAATTCATTAGTAGTTGACCCAAATGACATAACTGTTTATCACTAAGAGTATATGGAAAGTAAATAAATTCACTTTTAGTTTGCAAATAATAAATTCACTTTTATCACTAAGAGTATATGGAAAGTAAATAAATTTCTCAGCAGCAATAAAGATGAATAACATCAATTCATTTATATGATTTCCAATGATACAATAACATCAAAACAAGTTTTTATTTCAAGGAGAAAATAGCTAAAATGCTAACTAGTCAACATGAATTTCACTGGAATGTTAAATTGTTGAGTTATAATTCAAAAGGAAGATACAATCACTGGAATGTAAAGTATCACTAGGAGAGGATCGTTAGTACCTGAGCTAGCTCCTTAACGGTGATGGCTCGGTTCCCCTCCCGCTCGAAGTACTCAAAAGTCGTACTTGTCATTTGTTCCCACCCATCCAAGGCCTCAAGGTGATGGGGACTGATTGCAGCAGCACAAAATTCTTCAAAGTCCATCTTTCTGTACGAGAGTGGCTCCAATTGGAGATGATATTATTTACAAGCATGAGTTTTAGAAAAGGTATAAACCAGCAAATGAGAGATATTGTAGGTCCTTCGGAGGTTAAAAAAAAAAGTTTTTGATATGAGAAGGTGAAGAAGTGTTTTCTTGTCATAAAAAAAAAAACTTTAAGCTTATATGAGTACTCAAATAGGTCAAAACTGCAGCATATAAATTCTGTAGTAATGGTAATTGTGGAGGCATACAAAAGAAACTTAGCAACTGCAAAAAAAATGGCAGCAGGAATGGATGCCTCGCCACATTTAAGATATCAATAACCTTACTCTCCTTCATTGACTTGGTTGCATTTTGCAATAGGGCCTGCACAAGGATAGACATAGAAGTAAATGACAGAGGAAAGTATGCAACTGAACAATCACATTTTGGATATTGGCAAACAAATTCGACTAGACTGACCATTCGAAAGTTGTCGAACGATATGTGACCTTCTTCGTTTGGTGCTAGCAGCTTAAACTGTGATCTTAGATAAAACAGTTGATCCTCTGTTAGGGCTTTGGATAGCGCCTGAAAAGTACGATGCAATAAAAAAATATTAAACAAGTAAGATAGAGTATATAACCATTGTAAAAGTTCTGCATGTTGCTGTAAAACAGACTTCGAGGTTTTGATGAATTGAATATGATGGGTGCAAAATTGTTTGCCCGGGAACCGCTGTTTGTATGTTTGTTGTACTACTACCTTAAGATATGATAAGAATAGGTTCAACAAACCAGCAATCAAATTTTAAATGATTTTTATTTTTTTTTTTAAATTATTAGGTTGGAGAAAGCCTCAAGTAGTAAAGACCAACACAGCTTAATCATGATAATGATTTATCAAGAATACCAAGTCTACAAGATTTGAAATTTAAGCACACATTAACCGGGTTTGTAGAGTAGTAGCTCTAAGATATCCATATTGGGTTTGCCTTCTAAGTCATCTATTGCTATATCAATTTTTGAACCTTTAATTGTTAGTTTAAAGGCACCATACATTGTAGATCCCTTAACGTTCAAGACACATAGATCTAACACTTGCCTGCATTATTCAATGAGTTGAAATTTTGCCTTCTAATATTGTTAAATACTTCTATCTTGTTTTCATGTTAAACTTGGTATTTAATCCTTCCCCATTCTACATTAGCATTGCTTAAGTTTGTTGTGGAAATTCCATCTCATCCACTAACCCATATCAACTGAAGCAATAGTTCAATTTACAGAAATATAATTGTTAGACAGAAATATGAAAGTTGTGTTTTGTCAAAAAAATTAACAGGAAATATTGAGATTCTAAACAATAGTTCAATTTATCTCCAAAAGAATAACTGAATCAAGGAAAACCAGAATACTTCAGTATCACTTACTTTTCATGATAACATGTACTACATCTTCAAAATTAATGACACCTTCATCTCCCAATACTTTTGCAAGCTCTCTGTAGAAGTTAGAGAAAAGACACAGATAAGATTAAATAGGGTAACTCAAAGTGTTCTTCTAACAGCATCACTGAGTAGGATAATGCCACCCCCATGAAGGCTATTACCTTTGCTTACATTGTGTTTAATTGAATAATTGGATTCATCATTTAATGCATTTTGATGCAAGCATAACCCACAACTATTAATATATTGGGCTATTAAATTATTGTATTTAAACATTCATCTCTGCATCATACTAAAAGCCACAGTTGTAAAAAAAACGTACATAAAGAACAAATTCTTAAGTTAAACCATCAAATAGAGAAGTCAACCTATTTTTTTCAATGTATGTATGGGTCAATGCCACATTGTATATTAAAGAAATGAGATTAGCGCAGCCACCATAGTATAAACTCCATGAATGCATCTTATGAGAAACATCATCTAAACACCCTACCATATTATCTGGCAAGTTTGTCATAACTATTTTTTTTTCTTGTCTTCATCCGTTAGTTAAATATAGTTTCTTTTTCAGGTGAACTCCCACAGTATGCAAAATGCTTATTATCACTAATTCAGTAATTAAAGAAAAGGCAAATGCACAATGCTATGTGAAATAGGGAATTATCCAAGCCATGGCTAGGTTTTCGCAGGCAGCCATTCCGGCGGACATAATCTGCCTTGAAGAATTTCCAAATAATGTCCACCTCAAGTATTCAATATTACTCCTCAAATTCCATGGTATAAAGGAAACATTTTTCAGACTTGTAGAAGAACCTAAAAACCCATCAAAGTCATACATATCGGTCCGACAGGCATAAGGAATTAGAATCGTTTCAACGATGGGTGGCAGATGATGAAATACTTGTACATCGACAAGTCCCACGGCATACAGTGAGTGATCCAGAGAGAGTATGAAATGATAGCACGGACGTTTCGATGGCAGATCCCTAGGTATGGATAGATGAGTTAGTTAGTAGGGAAAGAGATGGGCGAGATCTCACAGCAGGGTTGAATCTCTGACGGAGCCATTGAGGTGGGCATGGAGCTCGATCTTCGGCAGCAGTTTGCACCATTCCGGCAGCTCCATGTCTCCACCTGCGTCCAAATAAAAGAACTTATGTTAGCCCAAGATCGAGCTAACATAACGTCGAGTGCTTTCATCATGCAGTTATAACTTGGAAATCATTTGCTAAATAGGAAGGCCAATTGAAGATGCACCTCAAAGGAATTCGAGATCTCAAATATTGAACTACTCAGGCATTAGGTGAAAACACAGTAGTGAAGAACAAAATTTTAAATAGAATCAAGTTTAGGTACTCTGATAAATTGATCGCCAATGGCATGCAAACTACTATGACTACAGAAATGTGATAACCTCTCGACTTCATTTGACTGTCGAGGGAAGGATCAAGATTCCAGATAACAAAAAAACAATTAAAAATTTTTTTTTTTATTTAATCATTGATAGAAGCTACTATTTCATATTTTATTAGAATTCTCCTTATTTATATGAATTGCCTAAAATTTACAAAAAGGGGCAAATAACACATTTGTTCAAAATTTAACCTTAGTTAAGAATTTGGAGAATAAAATAATAATAAAGTTAGGTTAGGGTTACAGAGGGTTCTTATTTTTTTTCCCTTGTCAAAGTCTCCTCCTTGGATCATGAAATCCTTGATCACATGATGAAATGCAGATCCTTTGTAACCGAAGCCTTTCTCACCTGATCAAAATAGTCACATAATGCAAATACTTTCACCAATCAAACGAAACAGAAATCTGTTGGGCGGAGAAAAAAATCAAGAACAAAATCAAAAGAAACAAAAGAGAAGATGAAGTGACCTGTGCAAAGAGCACGAAAATTTTCTGTGGTTTGAGGGACATCATCCCTGTACAACCCTATCACAATCCTGCCCACATCCTTCCCCACCGGGTTGCCGATGCTGATGTCGAAGTAGACTTTGGTGGTCACCTTAGACTGCAGCGCAGCTTCCTAAAACCCCAGCACAAAAACACATCGTAGCTACATTTTTCATTTCCAGAGAACAAAGACCAAATAGATACCAGATCTCGGAAAAGATAAAGTCAAAAAAGGATGCGGTGTGGTTGGAGGAGATACCAGGCCTCCTCTTCTCAACCAAATGGAGGAGTTGGAGGAGATGCTGTGTGGTTGGACGGAGAAGCAAGGGCGTCGTGTCTTGATCCTAATCGGGAGAGGAAGGGGCGTCGATCTAGGAAGGGGGAAGAGGGAGATGAGGTTGAGAGAGATGGTCGGAGGTTTAGGTTTAGGCTGAGAGAGATGGTCAGATGGTCGGAGGTTTAGGTTTAGGTTTAGGCGAGAAAGATGGTCGCGCGGAGGAAGGGGCGCGATATATATTTAAGTTTGGAGGGAACTTCACAATGTTGCAAATTTTGGCTAGTGGGAAAATTAAAATATTTAATTTTGGTTCATTAACACCGGGTTTTATAAAACCGATGTTAAAATCGGTGTCTATTAACGAAAAAAAGGGCGCTCATAGACATCGCCTAAAAAACCGATGTCTATGAGCTAAAATCTGCCCTCATAGACACCGGTTTTTGGAAAAACCGGTGTAAAATACTCAAAGACATCGGTTTTTGCTTAAAACCGTTGTTGTTCCACTGATGTCTATGAGGGTTTTTGTTGTAGTGAGCTCAGCGCGTGCTCGGTGCTTGACGTTGCTTGTTTCTTCGAAGATGTGCAGCGGTAATACAAGAAGCAAAAACATACAACGCTAACACTTGTCATTTTACTTGGTATCCACCTCACGAGAGGTGACTAGTCCAAGGATCCACGCACACACACACACACCTCCACTAATAAACACTCCTTTTCGGTAACTACCGAAGGCGGAGAAGCCCTACAAGTTCACACTACAAGAAGAAAGGGAAAGGATACACAAATACAAGCAAAAGCTTACAATGAGTATAGAAACCCTAACCCTAACTTTCTTCTTCAGCTGTAGATCCACCTCTTGACTTGGAAAACCTCCAAGAACCTTCAAGAACTGGCGATCTGATCTTTGTGGAGAAGATGTGGAAGTGCTGAAGTGATCTGAGATGAATCAGTGAAGTTCTGCTGAAGGAAACGCTCGCCTGCAGCTAAATACGACACCAACGGTCGGATCCCGATCGATTGGATTGCTCCCAATTGATCGGGGAGGCTTTGGATCGATCAACGGATCGATCCAGAGCGCCTCTGTGCTCTGGAAATTTGCCTGGATTGATCGACGGATCGATCCAGAGCTTATCGCGACATACAGCACCTTCCCAATCGATCCACTGATCGATTGGGACCTCTGGATCGATCGGCTGATCGATCCAGAGGAATTCTGTGCGCTCGCGACTTCCTCCCAATCGATCCACCAATAGATTGGGATGAAAGCTTCTCGCAGGGACACCCCAATCGATCGGCCGATCGATTGGGCTCCAGCCAATCGATCGGCTGATCGATCCAACTGTTGGTTTTTGCCCAAAACCAAGTCCTAAAGCCCCCAAACCAACATCCGGTCAATCCATGACCTGTTGGTTCATCATGCCTAGCATCCGATCACCTTTGACCTGCTAGGACTCCCTCACCAAGTGTCCGGTCAATACCTTTGACGCACTTGGACTTTTCTTCATCATGCCAAGTATCCGGTCACTCCCTTGACCTACTTGGACTTTCACAAGATGTCTGGTCAACCTTGACCCATCTGGATTTCCCTGTGCCTGGCTTCACTCACTAGGACTTCCAATCTGCCTGGCTTCACTCACTAGGACTTCCAATCTGCCTAGCTTCACTCACTAGGACTTCTCCTTTGCCTGGCTTCACTCACCAGGACTTCCAATCTGCCTAGCTTCACTCACTAGGACTTCTCCTCTGCCTGGCTTCACTCACCAGGACTTTCTTTCTGCCTAACATCCCAGTTAGGACTTCCCAGTCAAGTATCACTACAACAAAAACCCTCATAGACATCAGTGGAACAACAACGGTTTTAAGCAAAAACCGATGTCTTTAAGTATTTTACATCGGTTTTTTCAAAAACCGGTGTCTATGAGCGCAGATTTTCGCTCATAGACATCGGTTTTTTAGGCGATGTCTATAAGCGTCCGTTTTTTCGTTAATAAACACCGATTTTAACATCGGTTTTTAAAATCTGATGTCTATGATAATTTTCCCACCAATACTTAGCTAAAATTTTCAACTCTTCCCTCTAACCTAACCCTATATGATGTCGTCCACGGGAGGCAAAGAGAGAGAGAGCCGTCTTTGGGCGACTCACCTTCTCCGCCTCTATCTTCTCCTCCCCTCCCATCGCCGACCCAATCTCGACCTCCTTTATTCTCCCAATTCGAAGCAGACAGAAACAGAGATCGGAGATCTGTGCTTCCGATTCACCGCTCGATCCGCCAAGATGCAGATAGGTTCCGAGAAGGCGTCGTCCCTTGATCTCTTGTCGGTCGTCGTCGCCTCCCTCTCCGACGGATATGGGCTAACGATAAGCCCAAAGTGTCTAATGTAGGAGGAAGAGGAAGCTGCTAACGATCAGCAAAACCAGACGCAAAGGTGTCTCCATTTTTTTTTGTTTTTACTCCTCTGCCCTTTGCGATTGTTTGTTCGACTACCTTTGAATCTTCAGCAGTTTGATGATCTCCTGTTCTCTATGCAGAGGTTGATGTCGTCGACGGTGGAGCATGATTACATATGTCTGTCGGTGCGGAACTCCTCTGCTGGTGGAGTCGAGGGAGGGGTTCTGAACCTCAAGGCCACGGAACTCAGGTTGGGGCTGCCTGGGTCGGAGTCGCCCCACCGCGTGGAGAAGATCGGGCTCACCCTGGATTTGCTCCCCAAGAGCTTCGTCTCCGGTGCCAAGAGGGGGTTCTCCGACGCCAACGATGGGGGCGGGACGTGGGGATTTGCCGCCGAAGGTGGCGGATCTGAAGTGAACTCGGTAAAAGGTGGCAGCTTGTTTTCGGGGAGAGGGGAGGTTGCGTCCGGTGGCAGTGCAGGGCAGCTTTCTGGGCAAGGGAATGTGGGGAAGGACCTAGCGGTGAAAGCGGCTGGGCAGGAGCGGAAGGTCACCCCGAAGGGCTGTGGTTCTGTTGGGAATGATAGTCCGGTAGCTCCTGCAGCGAAGTAAGTGTGATAAAAATGATCCTAGATTTTTCTTTCAAAGATTCATAAATCTTCATGCGTTCTAGTTTCTGTTTTTTGTTTCTTTTTTTCCCCCCTTTTGGCATAGCTTGGATCTTTTAATCGAATTTGTTATAATTTCCCTCGCCGTTTCACTGATTTTTTCTTTTTCTTGTTTGCTCTTCGATATTTTTTCCCCTTCTTCCTTACGTTCGGTGAAAATAGAGTCTTTTTTAGGTGCACAAACGTAGAATCTGGGTGACATCCGTTTGGTGGTTTGTGGTTCAACAAGGGTTTGCAATGGTATAAACTCTGCCATTCATTTAATAGGAAGAATCAATTTTTTTCTCGGCGCCAGGATCTTTGTATCCATGAAATGACATTACTAAGCAAGGAATTTAATCAATTACTTTATGTAAAATATTATGTATGCTTTTGAGAGACTAAGATCTTCCCTTGGACCTTAACATATGTATTCAAGTTTTGTCTACTTCTGGGTTTCTAGACTCGAGTGTTTTGATACTGAAATCATAAAGTAATTTAATCACTTACTTTATGTTCAATTGTAAACCATAACACTTTGGAACAGACATGAGATGCATAATTTTTCCATAGACCTACTGCCAAATTATCTTCTACTTAATTGATCATGTACGATATGTTGAATAAACATTAAATGTCCATTTACATTAGTTATTCCAACAGTTTTAGGAAAATGAAATGTCAAGAGTCAGCAATTACTCTTAGTTAATGTTTTTTTTAATTGCCTATAGTTAAGTTTATTTCAGTTTTAAGAGGGTAGACTACACCCTATAAATAAGTCATTGTATTGCTCGTAAGTATATAGAATTGAAGAAGAAAAACTTTTTCCTCCACAAGTCCACCAATTGTCCTTTTCACAAATTGGTATCAGAGCCGATGGGGAGTATAATCAGTAATGTGTCGTTGCCCCAGTTAACGAAGGTGATCTACGAGAATTGGAGGATCCAAATGAAAGCTCTTCTTGGTTCGGTGGATTGTTGGGAGGTGGCTCAAGAAGGTTTCGAAGAACCAGAATCTACCGCAGGATATTCGGCGGCTCAAAATAAGGTGTTGAAGGAAACGCGATCAAAAGATAAGACAGCATTGTACATGCTGTTCCGAGCTGTTGATGAGTCGGGCTTTGAGAAGATTGCGAATGCAACAACTTCAAAAGAAGCATGGGACATCTTGGAGACTGCATACAAAGGAGCCGACCGAGTTAAACAAGTTCGCCTTCAAACTCTTCGCAACGAGTTGGAAGGCATGAAGATGAAGGAGTCAGAAGGTGTGTCAGATTACATCACACGTGTTCAAACTGTGGTGAATCAACTCAACCGAGTTGGAGAAAAGTTGTTCGATGCACGGGTCGTGGAGAAAATTCTGAGGTCGTTAACCGACAGTTTCGAGAATGTGGTATGTGCCATAGAAGAGTCAAAGGATCTAGCAATGTTCACGATCGATGAGCTTGCTGGTTCCCTATTGGCACATGAATACCGAAAGAAGAAGAAGAAGGAGGAGACACTTGAGCAGGCACTTCAAACCAAAGCATCGATCAATGGTGAGAAGATATTCTATTCTCAAAACTTTCGAGGTAAATGGCGTGGCCAGGTGATCGAGGAAATAGTCGCGGTGGGAGAAGCCGCGGCCAAGAAAGATATCATGAGGAGAAGAGGCAATCAAACCAACAGAACTGGCGTGGAAGAGGACACGGTCGTGGGAGAGGCGGTTGGTCAAATTATTCCAACATCGAGTGCTACAAGTGTGGCAAATATGGTCACTATGCGAAGGATTGCAATTCTGATAAATGTTACAATTGTGGAAAGGTGGGACATTTTGCAAAAGAATGTCGAGTCGAAGAAAAGGTGGAAGAGACAATCAACCTAGCCATGGAAGATGAAGCGAAAGAAGGTTTTCTCTTAATGGCATATGACAAAGTCAACACCGACAACAACACAGAGTGGTACCTCGACACGGCTGCAAGCAACCATATGTGCGGGCATGAGCATTATTTCAAAGAAATGCGAAAGGTTGAAGCTGTATCTGTATCATTTGGAGATGGATCGAAGGTTGAGGTCAAAGGCCAAGGTACGATTTATTATTTACAAAAAGATGGTTTAGTTGGGTCAATCCAGATGTGTATTACGTACCAGACCTCAAGAGCAACATTTTAAGTATGGGGCAACTTATGGAGAAAGGTTATTTGGTTTTTATGAAAGACCAGATATTACTGTTGAAAGACAAGCAAGGGCATTTAGTCGCTCAAGTTGAAATGGGGAGAAATCGGATGTACAAACTGAATTTGAGAAGTGTACGAGAAAGATGTTTGCAAGTCAACATAGAAGACAAGGCGTCACTATGACATCTCCGCTTTGGCCACCTACATCATGAAGGCCTAAACAAATTGGCAATGAAGAATATGGTGCATGGACTACCAGACATGCAATACGAGGGAAAGTTTTGTGAAGAATGTGTGCTTGGAAAGCATGCCAGAATGCCATTTCAAAAGAAGGCAGAATATCGGGCTAAGCAACCTCTCGAGTTAATTTATTCCGACATATGTGGACCAATTACCCCTGAATCTTTCAGCGGCAAAAGGTATTTCATCTCTTTTATTGATGATTTCTCACGAAAAACTTGGGTCTATTTTCTGAAAGAAAAATCCGAGGCATTTGAGTTGTTTAAAAAATTCAAAGTGCTGGTGGAAAAGGCAACCGGTAGACACATCAAATCTGTACGATCCGATAGAGGTGGCGAGTACACTTCAACGGCTTTCATGGAGTATTGTGAGGAGCAAGGCATAAGGCGATTTCTAACCGCACCGTACTCTCCACAACAAAACGGGGTGGAGGAGAGGAAGAATAGGACCATTCTCGACATGGTTCGGTCAATGCTCAAGAGCAAGAAAATGCAAAAGGAATTTTGGGCGGAAGCCGTGCAATGCGCCGTCTATATTCAAAATCGGTGCCCACATGCAAAGTTGTATGATCAAACACCACAAGAGACATGGAGCGGACAAAAACCAACAGTTTCTCATCTCAAAGTATTCAGCAGTTTGGCCTACGCACACGTGCCGGATCAGCGAAGAACAAAGCTTGAAGACAAAAGCAAGAGATATATTTTTATTGGGTATGATGAGAAAACAAAAGGATACAAGCTATTCGACCCAATAAGCAAGAAGATTCTTGTGAGCCGTGATGTACGAGTTCATGAAACAGATGAATGGGATTGGAATAAAGAAACAGAGGGCATCATTAAAATTGGAGAATCATCAACTGCTATACCAACAGCCATATCAGAAAATTCTGAAACTATTGATAATGAAGATGAACCACGACAGTCCAAAATGCGAAGTTTACAAGATCTGTATGATTCGACAAATGAGGTACACCTTATATGTCTTTTGGTAGATTCTGAGAATATAAGTTTTGAACAGGCAGTGCGAGACAAGAAATGGCAAGCTGCCATGGACGAAGAGATTAAAGCAATAGATCGAAACAACACATGGGAGTTAGCAGAATTACCGAAAGGAACTCAACCCATTGGTGTCAAGTGGGTGTTTAAGAGAAAGATGACTGCTCAAGGGGAGATAGAACGATACAAGGCAAGACTTGTAGCAAAGGGATACAAGCAAAAGGCAGGAATCGACTATGAGGAGGTGTTTGCTCCCGTTGCAAGAATGGAGACAATCAGATTGCTCATTTCACAAGCGGCTCAATGCAAATGGTCGATATTACAAATGGATGTCAAGTCGGCATTCTTGAATGGTGTGCTTGAAGAAGAAGTTTATATCGAACAACCACCCGGATACATGAAAATCGGAGAAGAAAAGAAGGTGTTGAAATTGAAGAAGACACTTTATGGGTTGAAACAAGCACCACGGGCATGGAATACTCATATCGATGCATACTTCAAGGAGAACGGGTTCGAACAATGTCCCTACGAACATGACCTTTATGTGAAGAAGAATGGAGGTAATATGTTATTTGTTGCCCTTTATGTTGATGATCTCATTTTTATGGGGAATAATAGTAAAATGCTACAAAAGTTCAAGAGCACAATGACACGGGAGTTTGAGATGACAGATTTGGGCTTGATGAAGTTTTTCCTTGGCCTGGAGGTAAGACAAGGAAAGACGGGTATTTTTGTATCCCAGGAGGCATATGCAAAGGAGATTTTGAAGAAGTACAAGATGGAGTCTTGCAATCCTGTTTCAACACCAATGGAACCAGGAGCAAAACTTTCTAAGTTTGATGGAGGAGAACGAGTCGACGCAAGCAAATACCGAAGTTTAGTGGGAAGCCTTCGCTATCTCACATGTACAAGGCCGGACCTTGCATTAAGTGTCGGCATTGTAAGTCGGTTCATGGAGGAGCCAGTTCATTCACATTGGAAGGCGTTGAAGCGAATCCTACGGTACATCATAGGAACAGTGTCACTTGGGTTATACTATACAAATGCTGCAGATTACAAGTTGGTCAGGTACTCCAACAGCGATTGGTGTGGAGACTTGGATGATCGAAAAAGCACATCGGGTTATGTGTTTTTTAAGGGTGATACGGCGTTTACCTGGCTTTCAAAGAAGCAACCGATCGTGACACTCTCGACATGTGAAGCTGAATATGTGGCAGCATCTTTATGTGTATGCCATGCGATATGGCTCAGAAATTTATTGGGGAACTTGGAGCAACAACAACTCGGTGCGACTGTAATACGAGTTGACAACAAATCAGCAATTGAGTTGAGCAAGAATCCGGTGAATCATGAAAGAAGCAAGCATATTGACGTTCGATTTCACTTCATCCGAGATCAGGTAAAGGAAGGAAGTGTGGAATTAATGCACGTGGCAAGTCGGGACCAAGTCGCAGATATCTTCACGAAACCGCTACCGATGATACTTCTCGACAACTACAAAAGACTGATTGGCATGAAAGATGGCAGAAGCATTTAAGTTTATGGGGGAGTATTGTTGAATAAACATTAAATGTCCATTTACATTAGTTATTCCAACAGTTTTAGGAATATGAAATGTCAAGAGTCAGCAATTACTCTTAGTTAATATTTTTTTTAATTGCCTATAGTTAAGTTTATTTCAGTTTTAAGAGGGTAGACTCCACCCTATAAATAAGTCATTGTATTGCTCGTAAGTATATAGAATTGAAGAAGAAAAACTTTTTCCTCCACAAGTCCACCAATTGTCCTTTTTACACGATACAGATGTAATTAATTATGTAGATGGGATTTTTGGTTTGTTTCTGTTATGCTGAAAGAAGTTAGAACATTGAACATGTAACGGGCATGCATATGGCAGAGCACAGGTGGTTGGTTGGCCACCAATCCGTAGTTATCGGAAGAATACTATGATTACAAATCCATCTAAGGTTAAAGATGATGCTGATGGAATACAAGGGCAAGGGTGTCTTTATGTGAAGGTTAGCATGGATGGAGCTCCTTATCTGAGGAAAGTTGATCTCAAAATATACAAAAACTATAAGGAACTTTCATCAGCACTTGAGAAAATGTTCAGCGGCTTCACAATTGGTGAGATTTAATTATTCCTTATTATTTGTTTTTTTTAAATGAAATAGAAAATAACGAAGAATGTTTTTTGTTCAGATATATGTTTCTTTATGCCATTATTTGCAACAATACTCATTTTAACAAATATCAAAACCTTAATTCAATTTTTTCCCATGAGAAAATAAATTAAATCATGGATGGAAGCCTGTCTATCCAAATCAAATTAATTTCGCTGAAACTTAATATGGTGCATATGATTGACTCCTTTCCATTCGAATTCAGGTCGGTGTGATTCTCATGGAATACCAGGCAGAGAGGAGTTATCTGAGAATCATTTGATGGATCTCCTGAATGGTTCTGAGTATGTCATTACTTATGAAGACAAGGATGGAGACTGGATGCTTGTCGGTGATGTGCCATGGGCGTAAGTAACCTTATTTGCTTTTCATAGTTCATGTGTTTTCTGTTTCATTAATTCTGTATATTTCTATTTGGACGTAATGTAATCAATTTGTCTTTCTGGTCATGAATTATTTGTTGTCCCTGAAACTTCCATTCACATTCTTTTCTGCTAATTAAATGAAATATTTCAGGATGTTCACAAACTCATGCAGGAGGTTGAGGATCATGAAAGGTTCAGATGCTATTGGACTTGGTCAGTAAAATCCTTTCCTTCACATTTCATTTTCTGGATTTTCGATCTGATATGTAAAGAAGCATCCCTTCATTCCATGTTTTAGTGTGTCCTAAATGAAGTTTGAGTTTATTGTGCCACAATTAAGTTGCTTGCTTTTGCTCACATTTTCCATGCAACCTCAAGACTAACAAAACTATGATTGTTTCTGTAGCCCCAAGGGCCCTGGAGAAATGCAAGAACCTGAAATAGACACATTATCATGGACACAATAATCAGATAGCTGTAAGTGCATTTGAGTATGGAAGTTGAAAGGGTTTAGTTATCAATTGTTTTATATAGCTTATGCTTTGTGGCTTGCTGTTCTGAATGGACTATTTAGGCTTGTTACTACATTCCGATGCTTAAGTCAGGACCTAAGTTTGTTGGACTATGCTTGCTTGAGTTTCTGCGAGTTTCCCTTGTAATTGTAATATAAATGCTTGGATTGCTGTTTGCGACTGATTAGCCATTATTTACTATTCGAAACTCAGTCTATGGTTCTATTTGGACATCTGAATCAGCCATCTGATGGATGCCAGTGATCTGGAAAGAAAAAAATTGGAATCTCCAGATTTGCTTTTATCATTCCTTCCCTTTGAAACATTGATGTAAAAGATGTATTTTAAAACATCTCCAGATGTCTGTAACTTTGTGTATTACTATATTTTGCTATGACCTTACTGTTCTAGCCTATGACCTATTTAGTTATCATCTAGTCTCGTGCCATACAGTTTTCATTTTTATCCTTCTCTACCAGCTCAAATCCTATTCTAGAACAAATCCTATTCTTTTCTAGTGATTACAATTTCAATACATGTCTGTGTCATGAATTTCCACTGTATATGCTAAGTGTGTCAAGAGTTATCTCATGTTGCTTTTTCTGGGTGGTGTAGTTGCCGTTTTCTGAAAGGTGGAAACTACTTGAAGAAGAAGTAATTCGACCAAGGAATTATGAGAGAAAGCAATTAGAATCTGACAGCAAGGGACATCCCATTTATAGATATGATATGGAGCCATTTTCAGTATGTAGATGTCAAGATACATGAGTTAATTAGTATGGCATGTTATAGATATTAATTAGTATGGCATGAGTTAATTAGTATGGCATTTTCAGTAATAAGTTGGGAATTTTAGGCAGGATCATGTTTTGGGTGTTGGAGGATTTGGTAGAGTTTACAAAGGTTTGATCAGTGAAGATCTCAGGGATGGACTGCAACCCCTTCAAGTAGCAGTGAAAGTCCATGATGGTGATAACAGACATCAAGGTCATAGGGAATGGCTGGTATCCATCTCCAATAACTCAATTGTTGGTTCTGTCTCATCGCTTCCGATTCCTTCGTCAAGGTAAAAGCATCGCACTCTCGGTTCCGATTCCTGCTTTAATCTCTTTTAGTCTTGATTTTGATCATTTACTTGCATTAAAATCATTAAACTATTCGTGAATTATCGATCTGCTGTAGTAATGCTGGTGAACTTGATGAAGGACTTGTTTTTATGAGGTCTTGTTAAGTGATGAAACCTTCTACATTGCTTTAAATGCAAGCAGTTGGTTGATTATCCAATTAGTGCCCTATAATTTGTTTACGGTTCATTAGTACCACAATGATTATGCGAGCATAAAAATGAAACAATAACATATTTTCCAACTTGTCCAGTAATTTTTCATTCTTTAATTTGTTGGATACAAGTTCAATTGTTAATTAACTTCCATAATAGGGGAACAAATGGCCATCTTTTGGATTTGCAATTCTATTTGACGTCAGCTATCATATTACTAAACTTTCATTCTGATAATGCCAAGGCACAAAACTTCCAGATTGCTAGTTTTTTGTTTTCTCTCTATATATTTTTTTCATGGATCATGAGTTACCTTGGACTTTTGTTATCAATAAACTCTTGCAATCTCCTCAAATACTCCTTATTATGTTGTTATGTATGTAGAAATATGAGCGGACAACAAGAGAACGTTGCAGCTCCAAAGTTGAATGAAAGGATATTGTCGTCATTGTCCAAGAGATCAGTGGCTGCCCATCCTTGGCATGATCTTGAAACAGGTAACCGAAAACGAAAGAAACAGTTCCACTAATATTTACACATCTATTAATTTGATTTGTCTTAGTATCTGTTTTTGAACATGAATTTGTCTCCAGGTAAAGAGCCCCCTGTTGTGTTCAATGTGGTAAGTGTATTTTTTACCTTTTAACTGATAAAATGTGCAAAATAAAGTATCAGAAGTGATATTGTTTTTTACAAATGCAAACTAATTTTGAGTAAATCATCTTTTTGCTCGTTTATCAAATTAGATTGCCTCCCAAAAGGATGCAAGGGTTAGATTTGAACTTGTTATTCATAGATCTATCACTATATGATGTGGTTGAGATAATTGATGAATGTTTATCTTTTTAAGCATTCCAATTAGTCATCTTGTTACCTAGTGCTCTTATTGCATTTTCAACTATTATCTTTGGTCTTGGTTTACTAATATATTATTTATGTGTTTTTACAGTTTACAAATCTCAAGTACTCTAGAGTTGAAATTGATGAAGTGCGGTTCGAGTGGGTTGAATGCATGCTATATTACATTTGAAGTGCGGTTCTACCTTGATGTGTTAAAAGAATGTTCTACTTTGATTTTGATATCTATTAGCTAGCTTTTGATGTAAAAAGAATGTTTGAGTATTTTATGGATACTGTTGTAAGAAGATTATTTATATAATTTGTGAATATTTGTGTATTTTATGGATATTGTTGAGGAAGAATATTTGTATAATTTGTGAATATTTGTATTTTTTTTTATTATTGTCGGTTTTTCATTGTTTCGGAAATCAAATTTGCGCTGTTAAAAAATATACATATTACATCAGTTTTCCACCGCTGCAAAACCGATGTTATTAACTAATATTATATCGGTCATTTACCGCTGCCAAAACTGGTGTTATTAACATACAATATTACATCGGTTTTACACAGTTGATGAAACAGTGTCGTTAAGTGATACTACACCGGTTAATAACTGATTCGAAGACTGGTGTCGTTAAGTGATACTACACCGGTTTTAACCCGATGTCTAAAATGACAGACTTTTAACATCGGCTTCATAGACATCGGTCGAAAATGAAATAGACACCGGTGGAAAACCGATGTCTATGAGGATTTTTGTTGTAGTGTATATGGTCAACCTTGACCTACTTGACTCTTCTTCAATCAACCTTGTATTGTCAAACATCGAAACTGAAACCAAGACTCAAGCTTGGTCAACCAGGTCAGCCTTGACCTGAGGGATATTGCACCAACAATCTCTCCCTTTTTGATGTTTGACAATACCACACAACCACTTATAATTACACATGTAAGTTAGGCTAATCCCATAGCCTAAACCTTCTTCATGCCACTAGGTAATGACTACATAAGTTAAACCCTTCATTCTCCTCCTAAGAGGGCAAACTCCCTCTAGGTAATGAAGGCCTAACTTACTCCCTTTCATTCTCCCCCTATTGGCACACATCAACCCATGCCCCATTTTTGGGCACACATCAACAAAATCACTTGTTGATAACTCTCCCCCTGAAGAGTTGCTCATCGTTGTTCACAACTTCACTCGTTGTGATCAACATGATAAGGAAAGTCCCATACCCTTCATTATCCTTCAACTTACATTCTCCTTCAATGTAGTTAAATGCCCATCCTTGAGCATTATCCACTTGAACCACTTAAACAATGAGGATATCCACTCCCCATTAAAGTTCAAACGCTCAACCTTAAGCATGTTCTAAAAAGAAGGTTAACCACCTTCCAAGGTTCATGAAAAATAATTTTCATGTCTTTAATGAGTCCCTCCCCCTAAAGACAGGGTGGTAACTTCTGTCATTGCACCAACAATGACTTGGAATCCCTAAACCTTTAGGAAACCCAAATTTAGAAGTTTTTGAGGTTCAAATATTCAAAATTTGAAACAAACCTCAACCGAAACTTCAATTTAGTCTTCCCTAACCAATCCATCCTTGTTTTCAACATGAAAACACCCTTTTTATGTATACAAATGTATTTTAAGGGTTTGGAATGGTTGCATAGACTAATCATGGTTCAAACATGCTGAAATCAGGCTTTCCCAGCCAAAATCAGCAACTTCAATCGATTGGAGTTGGGTTCCAATCGATTGAACCCGTCTGAATCGATCCACTGATCGATTCAGACTTCCTGGATCGATCGGCCGATCGATCCAACGAGATTCTGCTCACGGGAGAACCTCCCTCAATCGATCGCCCGATCTAATGAGGTACTCCAATCGATCGCCCGATCGATTGGAGCTCGATAGTTGCTGAAATTCCATTTCAGCCAACTTCAGAAACCCCTAGAAAATTCTACAAAAATTCAAAAATTATGAAAATTTGTGTAGACATTATTTAGGGTATATACTATCAAGGAAAAATAGTTTTCTATGAAAATACATCATTTTTTTAAAGATTGACACAAACTTGAAAACTTATAAAAACTTTAGTGTTTTCTTCAAGTTTGTGTCTAACTATTCAATGGTGATTACTATCAAAAGATAGTCTTCACCAAGGTTTTCCAAAATCATTTTAAAAACATTTTCAAAACCAATATCTCATCATGTTCCTTGGGCTTAATGTACATGACTTGTACACTAGCTTTCCCAATAATGGGAACACATATAACTATGTGTTTTGATGAACTTAAAACTCAAAAGAATGCACTAAATCAACATATTGAGTTTTGTTCATCATCTTAACATCTCACTTGTATCTAATGTGCACAAAACACATGCAAGTCATCTTATAGGTCTTTGTAAGATGTAAATTTTGGTTTTGCCCTAATCTAGGGATCATGCATATCTTTCTAGGCATTTTGAGTGGTAAACATCCAACAAGGATGTTACTTGTTGATTCCACTTGTTTATAAA
The DNA here is from genome assembly GCF_018446385.1 of Zingiber officinale. Taxonomy (NCBI): domain Eukaryota; kingdom Viridiplantae; phylum Streptophyta; class Magnoliopsida; order Zingiberales; family Zingiberaceae; genus Zingiber; species Zingiber officinale. Next base: position 70,810,995 of record NC_055997.1, on the reverse strand, counting down.
TTCCATTTGTTTATACCACTTGTTGGTAAAAACATTTGTCCTTAATTTTAAGGAAATAAACATAATGCATGATAATGTTATGGCATACATCAAAATGAAATAGCTTTCAAAAGAAAGATTCCTATAACTACATGATGTATGTATGACATGACATGATATTTTTATATTTTTCATGATAACAGATGAATGCAAAATACAAAACTAAACATGATGTCATGACATATAATGGGCAAACAATCATGGCAAAGTTTAGCGTAACTAAAATACCTAGATTACCTATCTAGGTGTCCTTAAACCTTAGCTAAGTTAGAATTAAACCTAGATTGCCCAAAAGTGCTTTAAGAAAATGCCAAAACCTAAATTGACATTTCTAATTCTCTTGATTAATTTATGCCAATTGAAATCAAGCATATTCCTCAGATGTTGGCATATTTCATTTTTCCACAAGAGTAGCACTTTAAATTAAGGCTTAGATTTGCCTTAAATTACTAAGAAAATACCAAAGTCCCAACTTGTTATTTCTTATGTTTCCTAAATTGTGCCAATTAAGATTAAAATCAATACTTCTCAAATTTGGCACATTTTACTCTTTCAAGGAGTAAATCATAAATCCATTTCATTTTCAAAAGTTGATAATAACCTTGAAAATGCTCTTTGAGTGTCAATTTCTTCAAAGTTGGGTTTACTACCCTTCTTCTTAGAGTTGGCACTCTCTAACCCATCTATGGGGTAGAGAAGATGCTCCTAGGAACCCAAAACTTATTGGTGCTCCTTGGATGCTCTAGGTATTCACTAGGGATAACTTCCCTAGATACCTTCCTAGTGACCTTGTTTGGCTTCTTAGAAGCCTTGGTCACTTTTTCTAAGTCAACCCTAGGGATTGCTTCCCTTGTGACCTTGTTAGTGACTTTCTTAGCCTTCTTAGAGGTCTTAGTCACGTTTGTCGTTGCAAAGATACTTCTAGGGATAACTTCCCTTGTATCCTTGACTTGACCTCTAGACTTAGGGTTGGTTCCATAGCTATATGGAACCCTATGATAAGTAGGTGCATCCTTTTTGATTTTAGGTTTGTATTCCAAACCTCTATGGTCCTTGGATGACCCTTGTAGTGTTCCTAAACCTAGGTTTTGCTCATTTTGCCCTTTTAGGATATTTTCCATCCTTTTTAGGGTTTTTTCCATTTTATCAAGTCTTGACCTCAAGACTTGATTTTCTTCCCATAAATCCCTAGATTTAGGTTTTCTATTTAATCCTTGAACATTTCTATTTCTAGGCTTATAGTTATTGACCTTAGTGTTCTTGCCTAGATTTTTATCCACATTCCTAGCCCTAGGTGTAGTGGTTTTAGCATGAAAAGCTACATGATTTTCTTTAACTTTATCATGCCTCCTAATTTCATGGTAAATAGCATTAAAATTGTTAGAGTGTATACTGAAAGCCTAAGCTTTTGTAAACATTTATTTTGAATAAAGAATCACATTTGGTCAAATTATCTACATTTAGTTGTTGTTGTTCAATTAATTTATATTGTAGATAACATAGTATGTGGTGTCACATACAGAAGATGATGTTATCAGTACCTTATAAATTATAAACAGTAGCTCACGACCAAAATGGAAAGGAACAAACCATTGGAAGGTCGTAGTATAATTAGGAATTAGTTTATCTTGACTATATAATTACACTAGTACACTTAGAGTGTATTGAGTAGGACCATTTGAGCTCGTTTCTTTTATACTGACTTTATAAAGGAACAAATACCTCAGTTATTATGGAAGTGTGTGCTCTTAATCCTAATATAATAACAAGCACATATATTTGATATTTATTTCTTTAATTTATCAATGGGTGAGATTTAGTTCGATGAATCAATAAGCCCGATAAGTTGGGAAATGATATCACTTATAGTGTGTGTTGTTGATTATAGAAGGAAGCTGTGTCCTATTAATCTAGGTTGATAATGTCCCCAAGATGAGCTCATAAAGATTGTCATGTTAAACCCTGCAGGTGGACTTAGTCCGACATGACGATAAGGTTGAGTGGTACTATTCTTGGATTAAGATATTAATTAAATGAGTTGTCAGTAACTCACTTAATAGTGGACATTCGACATCTTAAACACAGGGAGACTAACACACTCATAATAAGAAGGAGCCCAAAAATGTAATTTGGGATTGGTGCGGTAGTTCAATAATAGTTCTCTAGTGGAATGAATTATTATTGATAAAATTAAGTTGTGTGTTCGGGGCGAACACGGGATGCTTAATTTTATCGAGAGACCAAAATCAATTCCTCCTCTCGGTCCCTATCTTAGACTCTTATTTATAGAGTACTATACCCACCTATACCCACCTTCGTACCCATGATGTAGGGGCCGGCCAAGCTAGCTTGTGGTTCAAGCTAGAGCCGGCCAAGCCTTGGTTCATGGGTGGGCGGCCCTAGCTTGAACCCAAGCTTAGGTGGCCAGCCCCATTAAATTTAAAAGAATTTTAATTTTAAATTTTTTTTATGTGAAAGATATAATTTAATTGGAGAGATTAAAAATTAAAATATCTCTTTTTAAAAGGATCTACAAAAGATTAAAGAAAGAGATTAGATTTCTTTCCTTATTTGTAGATTGGAAAGATATTTTATTTTTTTTTCTCTTTGTAAATTATTCACATGTTGAAAAATTAAAATTATAGAAATTTCTTTTTATCAACCATGAAGGGATTTTAAAGGGAAATTTTATTTTTAAAATTTCCGAAGACAAATAAGGAATTTTTAATTGTTGATTAAAAATTATCTTGTTTGATCTCCATGAGGTGGCCAGCCATTACAAGGTTAATTGGGAAATTTTATTTTATTTTTCTTAATTAATTCATGTCAAGGAAAGTTAAGGAAATTTTATTATAATTAAATTTCCTTATTTGCCAAAGCTAAGGAATATAAAAGAGGGGGTTGGGGTGCCTTCATGACACACAACTTTTATTATTCTTCTCCCTCTCTTCTTCCTTGGTGTGGCCGGCCTCTTCAAGTTCTCTCTTCTCCTTGTTGTGGCCAAACCTTCTCTTCCTCTAGGAGATCAAGTGGTGGCCAGATTCAAGCTTGGAGAAGAAGGAGAGAAAGCTTTATCCCTTGGAGCATTGGTGGTGTTTTCTCTTCATCCTTGGAGGAGCTATTGACTTGGCCGAACCTTGCAAGGAGGAGAAGAAGGTGTATTGGTGGTTTCTCATCTCGGAAGATCGTTGCCCACACAACGTCCGAGGTTAGAAGAGGAATACAGTAGAAGATCAAGAGGTCTTTCTAAAAGGTATAACTAGTATTTTTCCTTTCCGCATCATACTAGTTATTTTTGGAAATAATACCAAATACAAGAGGCTTACGATTCTAGTATTTCGAATTTGTTTTCGATGTAGTGTTCTTATGTTTTTTTTCCTTGTGATTTGATTGTTCTTTTCGGTTGACCTAAAGTTATTTAAGGAAATTAAATATTAACTTTCCTTAAAAGGCTTTGTCTAGTCGGTGGTGGTTGTTCCCATATCCAAGAAGGTCATGTGCCTCGCCACGTCAGTACTGGGAGCCAATTTTGGAAACTAATATTTAATGAAATTAATAACCTAGGTGATTTGGATCGAACGTGTTAAGTTCCGCAGGAGATCCAAGTCTAAACCTAAAAGAACAAATAAATTAAACTTTGAATCAAACGTGTTAAGTTCCGTAGGCGATTCAAGTTTAATTTAAAAGAACACATGGTAGCTAGAAAAAGGTTCAGATCTTTGTACAAAATTTTTGTATAGTGGAACCATTAGCTTTTTCGAGTAGCAACCAACAATTGGTATCAGAGCTAGGGTTTTATCTCTATGTATTTGGTATTAGTTTAATTATGCACATGTCATACATAATTTAGGCAGGTTAATAGTAGGATGTGCTAACTTTGTGGATGCAGGATCCAACTATTATGACTTTTAGTTATTATGTGTGTGATTGGACCCTTGGACATGTCAAGGGCCTTTATATGTGTGTGCATGATTGTATTATAAAATACAGCAGGAGCTGTATTTAGTTTTATTAGGATTTTATTTTTGATCTAGTTACATGTGCATTCCTTTTATGGAATATAGGATCGATGGATGTAAATTTTTATTTTATTTTCGATCTAGTTTACATGTACATTCCTTCGAGGAATAAAGGATTGAAAAATGTAAAATTCTATTTGTGTGGCGGATCGAATCTTGCAAGGCGTGGAACCTTTTAAGGACCAGAGGCGCAGCGGAACAAGGAGCAAGATGGATGCGACAGCAAGACCCGGTGGCAGTGGCCAAGTATGACAGCAGCTTGGGATGACAACACACGGAGGACAACCATAGATAAAAGCCATAATAGTTAAAAATTAGATTTTCTATTTATTGCTTTTATATTGTGCTGTGTGTGTATGTTAGTATACATGTTTAGCAGGCTAGCATAGTTAAAATTTCTCATTTATAAATAACTAAGTGGGAGAGAGATTTTAAATAAATTCCACGGTCTCCATTACTGGTTTGTAAGTGATGCAAACAAGCTTGCGCGTTGGCTCTGAGTGCCTTCCTCCATATCGGATGAGCTTGTTTGTGGATCACTAGAACAAACTTCCATTTGGGATGACTATAGGAAGTTAATTAAGAGTGTGTGATCTTCTCCATCGGAAGGGGCACAATCTTATTAATGGGCTTAGTGTCAAGTAATGGTATACACTTAGGCACAACTAATAGTATCCTCCCCATCGGAGTCACTGCTATTATTTGTGTGACCAAAGGATACCAACTATTAATTTTATTTGTCAAAAAGTTAGGTTGACAAGATAATAAAATTAATGGGTTAAAACCCTCCTTTTACAAATGTTGAATTTGTATACGTCCACACTATCGTGGCATACAAAATTCACGGTGTTTTTGAGGTGTTGGTTAATTTAAAATAGTATTGTTTGAGGAATCAATATTATTCTAAATTTAGAGTTCTGACCAAAAGTTATTTGTGATTCTTAGGATGACTTTCAACCCACTGTCCATCATACTACAACAGAATAGACTTACTGGTCCTAACTGCATAGATTGGAAAAGGAACTTGGACATTGTTCTTACTGCTGAAAGCTATAAGTTTGTACTGACTGAGCCTTGTCCTGATGCACCCACTGGTGAATCTACCCAAGAAGAGATTGAATATCTTAAGAAATGGGTAAAGGCAGATGAGATGGTGCGGTGTTACATTTTAGCTTCAATGTCAAATGTATTGCAACATCAGCATCAAGATTTACCAATAGCTTATGACATTATGAACAATCTCAAGGAACTCTTTGGTCATTAGGATCGGGCTTCTAGACAAGAAGCCACGAGAAAGAACAAATAAATAACCTAGGTGATTTGGATCGAACGTGTTAAGTTCCGCAGGAGATCCAAGTCTAAACCTAAAAGAACAAATAAATTATACTTTGAATCAAACGTGTTAAGTTCCGCAGGCGATTCAAGTTTAATTTAAAAGAACACATGGTAGCTAGGAAAAGGTTCAGATCTTTGTACAAAATTTTTGTGCAGTGGAACCATTAGGTTTTCCGAGTAGCAACCAACAAAAATGATATAGGTTAGTACTAGTATGCTCTTTACCATAATTTAAAGGGGTAGTCACAATAAAAGTTACCTTTCTTTTTACCTTGGAGGCTCCCCCTTGAATTGAGCTTCCTCCAAGAGCCTTGATCACCTTCTTCTTCCCAGCATTGACTTCGGTAATGCCCCTTTTGATTGCATAAGAAGCACACAATGTGCTCCTTGCTCTTCTTTGTTCCGGGGATGGTCTCCTTGGGCTTCTCCTTGCTCTTTTGTGCCACTTGGCCCTTCTTCTTGACCAATTTAGGGCATTTACTTTTGTAATGCCCTTTTCCCCTACATTCAAAGCATATAATATGGTTTTTATTATTAATTGAAATTGTTATACCTTTGCTTGTAGGGGTGACATCTTCTCCTTTTGATCCGGAGGTAGAAGCTTCCTCTTGATCCGAAGATGATACTCCTCCATTTGATTTTGCTTGACTTGTGGAGGTGGAAGCTTCATCATCCTCTTCTTCTTTTGACCCGGATGTAGAAGCTTCTCCTTCTTCTTGATCCGGTGTCACCAAAGATTGCTACCCCTCAATCCTAGAGGTGGAGGCTTCATCATCTTGTACATTGAACAAGGAGTGTGCTCCCTTCTTGTTCCCTTCATTGCATTTCCTCAAAGATGAAGCTTCTTCTTGAACTTCTTCTTCGGAAGTTGAGCATCCCTCAACTTCAGAGTCCTCCTCTTGATCTTGTCCAATGAGTCGCCCTCTTTGGATTCTTCTTGATTCGGTACAGTGGAGGGGATCTCATGAATTGATGTCAACTTGCTCCAAAGCTCCTTGGCATCCTTGAATTCTCCAACTTGAGCCAAAATATTGCTTGGCAATAAATTGACCAAAAGCTTGGTCACTTTATCGTTTGCCTTGCTCCTTTGAACTTGCTCTTGACTCCATTTGCTTTTCTTGAGAGGCTTGCCCTTGGAGTTTGTTGGAGCTTCAAATCCTTCCATGAGAGCAAACCATTGCTCTATCTCCATCATCAAGAAATTTTCGATTCTTGATCTCCAAGAATCGAAGCTTGTGGATGTGTACGGTGGAGCCACCCTTGTGTCAAATCCAAGTCCATCTTGGAATTGCATCTTAAAGTTGAGCCTTTTGATGAAGTCTTCGACTTGTAGAATTTCTTCAACTTCTTCACCCTCTAGCTTTACTTGTTTTGTTTGCCCCTTTCGGCGATAATTCTGGTGAAGAGCGGCCTCGCTCTGATACCACTTGTTGGGACCGAAAAGTAGCTAGAGGGGGGGGGGGGGTGAATAGCTCAGCGCGTGCTCGGTGCTTGACGTTGCTTGTTTCTTCGAAGATGTGCAGCGGTAATACAAGAAACAAAAACATACAACGCTAACACTTGTGATTTTACTTGGTATCCACCTCACAAGAGGTGACTAGTCCAAGGATCCACGCACACACACACACCTCCACTAATAAACACTCCTTTTCGGTAACTACCGAAGGCGGAGAAGCCCTACAAGTTCACACTACAAGAAGAAAGGGAAAGGATACACAAATACAAGCAAAAACTTACAATGAGTATAGAAACCCTAACCCTAGCTTTCTTCTTCAGCTGTAGATCCGCCTCTTGACATGGAAAACCTCCAAGAACCTTCAAGAACTGGCGATCTAATCTTTGTGGAGAAGCTGTGGAAGCGCTGAAGTGATCTGAGATGAATCGGTGAAGTTCTACTGAAGGAAACGCTCGCCTGAAGCTAAATACGACGCCAACGGTCGGATCCCGATCGATTGGATTGCTCCCAATCGATCGGGGAGGCTTTGGATCGATCAACGGATCGATCCAGAGCGCCTCTGTGCTCTGGAAATTTGCCTGGATCGATCGGCGGATCGATCCAGAGCTTATCGCGACATACAACACCTTCCCAATCGATCCACTGATCGATTGGGACCTCTGGATCGATCGACTGATCGATCCAGAGGTATTCTGTGCGCTCGCGACTTCCTCCCAATCGATCCACCGATCGATTGGGATGAAGGCTTCTCACAGGGACACCCCAATCGATCGGCCGATCGATTGGGCTCCAGCCCATCGATCGGCCGATCGATTGGGCTCCAGCCCATCGATCGGCTGATCGATCCAGCTATTGGTTTTTGTCCAAAACCAAGTCCTAAAGCCCCCAAACCAACATCCGATCAATCCATGACCTGTTGGTTCATCATGCCTAGCATCCGGTCACCTTTGACCTGCTAGGACTCCCTCACCAAGTGTCCGGTCAATACCTTTGACCCACTTGGACTTTTCTTCATCATGCAAAGTATCCAGTCACTCCCTTGACCTACTTGGACTTTCACAAGATATCTGGTCAACCTTGACCCATCTGGATTTCCCCGTACCTGGCTTCACTCACCAGGACTTCCAATCCGCCTAGCTTCACTCACTAGGACTTCTCCTCTGCCTGGCTTCACTCACCAGGACTTTCTTTCTGCCTAACATCCCAGTTAGGACTTCCCAGTCAAGTATCTAGTCAACCTTGACCTACTTGACTCTTCTTCAATCAACCTTGTATTGTCAAACATCAAAACTGAAACCAAGACTCAAGCTTGGTCAACCAGGTTAGCCTTGACCTGAGGGATATTGCACCAACACTTCTCACCTGCAGTAGGAGTAGTTTCCGAACCTTGTTTTCTTCTTGAATCCGAAGCATGCTGTAAAGATTGGGGATTTTGTGTTTGCTACCGTGAGTTTCATAAAGGAAACGAAAGGGGAATTGTTAAGGTTTGACATGTGGTTATCTATTGTTATTAGTTTCCTTAAACATGCGATTTTGGATTCACTGTATGTAGTTTTCGGTTCCTTTTGGTTTCTTGTCGTGGCACTGAACAGGAGGTTGTGTTTTTAGTCCTTGAAACTAGGAATTCAGATGTTGATTAAATCTTTTTGTTCATGAATTTTTTTTTATGGGCATGATCAGTTAATTGAAGGGTTACAGATTTCGGATTCCTGCTGCTGGGCAAGGAATAAGAAAGAGTTTAGTTTTCTTCTAAAGCATGTGGGTTGTTTTTGTAGCTTACTGTAGAATGGTTATGCTTTGTTATTGAACATAAAGAACAGTCCTCATAGTTAGCATTTCATTCTATAATTCTTATAAATAGCATTTCATTCTACAGCTTTATGATTAGCAGCACAGATTTAGGTTTTCCTTGTTACCTTAATGGGCATGATCAGCTTATGTTTACCCCTGCAGATTTAGTTTTGGTTGCTAGGTAATGAGCAAGAAATGATTTAGATTTGGAGCATGTAGTTTAATTTCATTGTGTACCATCTTAGTTGGATTTTTTTTCCTTGCTGCAATGAATAAAATCAAGCATATAAATGAGTAGACAGTGGAGTGGTATTGTGCCTATTAGTTTTCTTTTAGGCTTATGAGTAGTTGTATATAAAGCAAGACCAAGGTCTTAATAGGATACCTAAATTTCAGAATTTAGATCAGCATCACGCCAAGTGCCCGAAGAAATGCCGAGGCATTTGTTCTAAGAGTTCTAAACAGATAATAAGTATTTTATTTTTAAGAGACTAGTACCCGACTTCCGAGGTTGTCGTTAAACAAATTCAGGTGACCAATTCCGAGGTCTTGGCCCTAGTAAGACCAAGGTCTTTACCCTTGTAGAACTGGTGGCTCGCTACCTCAGTTTTACTAGGGAGCGCGCAATGGTACTACGCCTGGGCCCAAGAGAGAATTGATTATTATTTTGAAGTATAAAAGTATAAGATTTTAAACAAGTTAAATAAGCTTTACATAAGTTTAAAATTCAGCAAGTTTGGTTTCTTTTTGTGCTAGCATGTTATTTAGAATTTGCTTGTTGTTATTTACTATTAGATGAGCAGCTTCACATGTTTAGCATTTCAGTATATTCACATGCATATTCGAGTTTTGTGAGTTAGATAGCGCTTACTAAGTAATTTTGCGTATAGTTGCATTTTCCTCTTACTGCAGATAAAGGAAAGGAAAAGTTATAGCAAAGGAAGGTGACAAGGAGGTGCGGATGGATGTGTGGTATTTGGGCTATAGAAGCCTTGGGACTTAGCTTAGAAATTTATTAATATTTTGTTTTCAGAATATTAGAACTATTTTCTTTCATGTTGTTGGATTTGACTATTGAATACTTATTGTTTTAGAACTCTTCCTATTAATTGCTATGTACAATAGTTTCATGATTTGAGTTGTAGTATTATTGCATGCATGTTCAGATTAATAGATATGTGTTTAGCATATTCAGATTGATATGTAGTTTTAGATGTGAACATATGCTTGAGTAGTATGATAGGATGAGTCATTTATGTTTTCCGTTGCCATTAAATGCATGATTAGAGAGTTTTATTCGTTGTTGTTTACATGTGAACAACTCTAATTAAGTAAAGTTAATAGTCCAGTAGCGCTCCACCCTCACAGACTAGTAGTGAGGAGGGTGGGGTGTTACATTTCCTTTGGCAACAACGCAAAAGAAATTCCTATTGGTGGTTGCAGATTATTTCTCAAAATAGGTGGAGGCTGAACCACTGGATAGGATTACTAAACACGCTGTTATCAAATTTCTATGGCAACATATCATTTGTAGATTTGGTATTCCACACAAGTTGATTTCTAATAATGGGAGACAATTCCAAGGAGAAAGGATTAAGAAATGGTGTGTGAAATATGGTATTACACAAGCATTCACCTCTGTGGCTTACTCACAGAGCAATGGACAAGCAGAGGTAACAACAGGGAAATCATTTGAGGCCTTAAAACTAAATTGGATCATGTTGGTGGTAGCTGGGTAGATGAGTTGCCTAGTGTATTGTGGGCATTTCATACTACTCCTAGAGAAGCTATAAGCATAACTCCTTTTTAGTTGGTGTATGGTAGAGAAGCAGTAGTTCCCATAGAGGATGGGGTGGAATCTCATCGGAGGAGGTTATACGATGAGGGTAATTCAGGTCGGCATCTTATGGAGCTGGATCTTATAGAAGAAATTCACGACAGAGCAGTAGCCCGCCTCACATCATATTAGCAACGGATGAGACAAAACTACAATAGGAAGATAATCCCAAGGTTTTCCCAAGTTGGTGATCAAGTATGGAAGCGCATCAAACCCGTCGGAGATGTTAGCAAGCTGGCACCACAGTGGGGAGTGTTGGAGGAATCCCGATGGTCCGTGCGACCATGTGTTTTGGTATTTGGGCAAAGGATTTAAGTTAGGTTCACCCTCGTATTTGATATGTGTATGTGAATGTGCAGGTTTGTAGGATACACATGTGACTCAGGTTGATGGCTTCGGGTCCAGTGAAGGATGGAGCATCTGAGGGACCGTGGACAAGGCAGCAAGGACAAGGGACGAGGGAAGCGACTTCGAGGCATACGCGAAGGATGACACTGGGGACGAGCCGCGAGCTTGAATGCATCCAAGGGACAAGAGCCAAAGGAAGTAGGCTTGAAGGCAAGAGGTCGAGGCTGCGAAGGAAGCGTCAAATGAGTCGTAAGGGTGAGGGTCCGAGTGCTGAGAGATTGTACTCGGGTACTAGTCGACTGTTAGTTTCACCAGTCGACTGGTGTAGTCGACTGGGAGCGAACATAATGCTTTTGTTCTCTCGACCAATGTGGAGCAGTCGACTGCTAGTTTTAGCAGTCGACTGGTATCAAGCCGTTGGGATGTAACGGTCAAATTTCCATAAGAGGGCAGTCGACTGATGGTTTTGGCAGTCGACTGGTAGGCGGGGTTTCCAACCCGTGGCCTATATGACCAAGCCTTGGGAGCTTGATTAATGTTGATGAAATTAGTGGTGATAAACCCTAATAAGTAGTCCACTAGTCTCAAGAGTCATGGTTGGTGTTGTGGTGAGGTTTCTCCATCCACAAGGAGCGACTTGAGATAGCCGGAGTTTGCCGGGGGATAATCCACCAACGGATAGGGATCGTCCACCTTAAGAACACGTCGTGGAGTAGGAGTAAGCAATCTCCGAACCACGTTAAATGTGTTGGATCGAAAGCGCTAGAGGGGGGGGTGAATAGCGCTCGCGACTTTCACTAATCGTTTTCGAAAATCGTTCGAAAGTAAACACAGTGGAAATGATAAAATAACAAACACACAGAAGACACAGTCGAATTACTTCGTTCGGAGCCTAGCTCGACTCCTACTCGAAGGCCCGCGGTCGTTGACCGTTTTCGGTGGGCAACAACTATAAGATCGAAAATATTACAAGCTTAATACAATTTAGTGCAATAAGAAAAATATACCGAACGACAGAATCTAAAGAAATGGCGCTTTGGGTCGTCGGGATCGTGAAACAGCACGTTGAGGTCGTCACGTAAGCAGCGAACAGGAGAAAGAGCTCTAGAATCTTGATATATAGAAGAGCTGCTCGTGACCTTCTTTTATAGCATGCTCAAGGCGCCTTAAAGCCCATCCAAGGCGCCTTGAGTGAGCCGAATCAGCCACGGAGATAAGAGCTGAACTGGTCGAACCTTATCACTTGAAGGCGCCTTCACTGATCTTCAAGGCCCCTTCAGCCTCCAATCCAAGGCGCCTTGAGCTTCCTTCAAGGCGCCTCCAACCCCTCTGGACAGCTGGCTTCGGCTTGCACCCGAGGCGCCTCGGACACTGTTCATCCGAGGTTAACTTGTGCTCCTTTGGTCCTGCAAAAGTGTTAGTCCCAAACACTTACTTTGCAAAACAAAGTTAACACAAAACAACAGTAAATATGATAACAGAATATAATGACAGTCTCCGAACTGTCCGGGTCTGACTTCGGATTTCCAACCGGAAATCCTAGGTCGACCCGACGTCTACTGTTCCCTCTACGGGGAACGTGTCCTCACCTACTCCACTCAGGAGATTTACCTGATGCTAGTGCGATCCTCCAGATCGACTGGACTTTTACTCGGTGCTCGATGCTTCCGGACTTTCTGCTGGACTTCCGCTTCTCGGCTGGTCCAGTCTTTCACCTGGTTCGCGACACCAGGACTTTCCACCTAGGGTTACCCCCCTAGGACTTTTGCCTGAAGCACTCGACCCACCAAGACTTTCCGCATAGGGTTACCACCCCCTATGACCTAGGGTTACCACCCCCTAGGGTTTTCACCTGCCTAACCACAGTTAGGACTTTCCTGAAACACTTAGTCAAGCACGTTAGATCACAACACACCTTAACTTTGAATCCTTTGCCATTATCAAAACTCAGGTTCGATCGTCGGATGCTTCCCGCACCAACAATCTCCTCCTTTTTGATTATGGCAACCCAAATTCAAAGTTAAGTAAAACAAATGCATAAGTATATTAAAAGATTTTAAGTGAGCAAGCTTAAGTATATAAAAAAAACATAACTTAAGCTAACACTTAAACTTTGTGAAGCTCCCCCTTAATACAGGGCTTCCTTTTACTTTTGAATTAGATAGATTTTTACATTTGAATTTCCTACTCTCCCCCTTTGCCATTTATCAAAAAATAAGTCAATTTTCAATTTTTATTTTTGACCTAAACTTTTGAAAGCAATGAGTTAAAATTTTGCAAAACTATAATTTTCAATACCTTTAGCGAAGTAATGAATCTGAAGGGTAACTTAGAAAAAATATCTTAGTAAGAATTTTATAAAGTTACTTAGCTAAGCCTTTTGCAAACATTGAATTTTGAAAATATAGCTTAGGTTAAAAAGGGACTTAGCTTAATTTGAATAAAACAATACTTATATTTGAAAAAATAGGAGTAAGAATTTGTTAATTAAAAAGGGACGAAGAATTTTTAATTTAGGTTATTTATTCAGTTGGTCCTTAAGTCCAAGCACGAGTCAAGTTAAATAGTTGTTAACTTATTAATTTGTTTTGATCAGGTATCAGAGCCCTAAATTACAAGCATGCTTAATCTTAATATTTTCTTCACCAACTGTCTAACCTTTAGCTACTTGCTGTTTGCCTAGAGGGCAACAGCTTTCACTTGGTTAGTCGAGTTAAGTCATTTAGTCTAGTTAGATTTGACTAGAGTTGGAAGACTTGACTTGATTGCTGTTAATAAAGTATTTAACGCCCAGACCCATATTGATGCACAGAAATAAGCATACTTGCGTCCAGGCTGTACCCTATGAATCTCACACCATTCTATGTTTTTAAAACACAAGCATGGTATACCTAGGTGTTTGTGAGATGCTCTGGCTTAATCTAAGGGAACAGGATTTCTAGGGTAAAGCCTAAACTAAGTCCAATTTTTGAAAATTCTAAGAAGGGGATTTTAAAATCATTATTTTTCCTATATTTTTAAAACCAATTTAAAAGTGATTTTGAACTTATACTCACAATTTTGAAAAAGTGACACATAAGTACTGAATTAAACATAAGTTAGCTAAACATTAGATAACCAAATCCAAGATACAATCCAAAAGATGAGTACGATATCCAGATCCAAGAAGTGAGTGACATATCCAGATAGTCTAAAAAGATAGAGTCAAGCAGGTGGATCGTCAGCTGGAGGATCGGCTAGAGGCTGCTCGGGTGTTAGCTGAGGTTGTCCATGACGTCGTATCTCGCCTCGGAGAGACGCGAAACCTGCAGCTATCTCGGATCGCATAGATCGAAGTAAGCGATGGCTATCTATCACAGCTCATCGCGTCTGAGAGGACTGGATCTCGAGCCGAGTCAGTCTGTCCTCAACAGAAAGTGGTGTCGACGTCGAAGGACCGGCAGATGTAGAGGGTCCAACAGAGGTGGAAGGATCTGAGAAAAAGTCCTCGGCTAAGAAGTCATCCCACTCCTCACCCTCGCCTGGTATATCCTCGGCCTCTGGATCGATAGGGGCATCGGCTGGCTATGGTCGACCTGTCCAGGCTAGAACTCCATCAGCGTTGACCTCAGCACGGGCTAGTCTACAACTGCGTGGCCCTAGTTCGTCGTATATGGTTAAAGGGATAATTGTTCCTCTAGTCACATCTATACCCTCGATGGCCAAAAAGATGGAAGTCAAAATATGGCAGTAGGGCATATGCACTATCCGAGAAGTGACTGTACTAGATGCTGAGATGATGTTCTGGAACATGTGTAAGGCTATATCAATGTCCAACTGATGACTCAAGGCATATGGAAAGAATGAATGTAAAGATCGCATCTTCGGGACATCCCGAGATGAGATCGGCAATATGCAGGTTGTCAAGATCCTATACATGACATAGTCCTGGACTCTAAGAGAAACTGACCTGAACTCAGTCAAGCCGAGTGGTCTCCCCCCCCCCCCCAAAAAAAAATACGTATAGATCATGTCTAACGTAATATGAGAGTAGGGATCGCCAAATGGCAGATCTCTACCGGGGTAGCAAAGGAAGGTACACTCTGACGCTCTAAGCCCTAAAGCGGTATGTAACAAAGTGGGGGTAAGCTGAATGTCAGTGCTACCAACTCTAGAGGAGTATGTTCTATCATCAACCCTTTCAAGGTTGTGATAGAACTGTGCACATAAATCATGATTTATTGCATTACTGCAATAAACCAATTTGTCTAGCTGATAGTATTCTATCATCTGGATCGATGGGTGACAAAACTGACTAAAAAAGGGCCTATTTACGTATCTAGGTTTGATAGTGTTAAATTTAAAGCTAGCAAATGTAGCCCTAAGTTGGTCGGTTGGGAATCTGAGGTCAGCTGATGGGAGTCTAGCCGGATTGGGATCGACTTGACGTCGTTTCCTATTTTCAACGTTTTTATACAAAAATTGGCAAAATAAGCGCAAAGATTATGTAAAAATTGACTGGGAAGTGTTTAGAGTTTACTTAGGAGGCATTGTGGGGTGTAGAAGGGGAAGAACAGGTTGAAGGCGCCTTAGATCGTGAAGAAATCGTACACGAGCTTTGGGTTGTGTTTCGGGCGAAAACGAACAGAATAAGCTTTTGTTCGTGGCAATATGAAGAACTGAAGGCGCCTTAAACAGGAGTTTTAAGGCGTCTTATAAAGGCATTGGAGGCGCCTCGGACATGATCCGAGGTGCCTTAGTCTCAGGCGGCGGGAGTTTTCCCGCCGCTTTCTAGGGTGCCTCCCCTCCCGTGTATGGGAGGCGCCCCCAACAGGCGCTACGTGTCTTTCTTCTTTTTTTTTTTAATTGTGATATGAGTTTAAGTTAACTAATTTTGAAAATTAAGTTTGATTGATATTGTAAATAATTTAAGTTAATAATTTTTAATTTAATTTGAAAACTATTTTTTAATTTGAAAAATAATTTTGAAAGTAATTTTGAAATTAAGTTTTTAAAAGATTTTTAAAATAATTTTTAAAAGTAATTTTGAAATTAAGTTTAAAAGATTTTTAAGTTTTTTAAAATACTTTTTAAAAGTAATTTTGAAATTAAGTTTAAAAGATTTTTAAGTTTTTTAAAAGTAATTTTGAAATTAAGTTTTTAAAAGTTTTTTAAAATAATTTTTAAAAGTAATTTTTAAATTAAGTTTAAAAGATTTTTAAGTTTTTTAAAAATAATTTTTAAAAGTAATTTTGAAATTAAGTTTTTTAAAATAATTTTTAAAAGTAATTTTGAAAGATTTTTGAAATAATTTTTAAAAGATTTTTGAAATGATTTTTAAAATATTTTTCAAATAATTTTGAAATGAAGTTTTTAAAAGATTTTTTAAAATAATTTTTTAAAATATTTTTCAAATAATTTTGAAATTAAATTTTTAAAAGAATTTTAAAATAATTTTTAAGAGATTTTTCAAATAATTTTGAAATGAAGTTTTTAAAAGATTTTTAATATAATTTTTTAAAAGATTTTTCAATTAATTTTGAAATTAAGTTTTTAAAAGAATTTTTATAATCATTTTGAAATTGAATTAATTATCAATTTGATTTTAATTACTTAGTCATCTCACCCGATCTAAATTTTCAATCAGGAAATCCTATAATTTTTGTGAGATGAATTGAGGTTCAATTTAAGGGTTTTGTTTAACTTTGTGTTAGATTCAGATTTAGCTTTGGGTTCAACAAGCAAGTATTCTTTGGATAAACTTCTGGGCTATGGTGAGTCACAAGGAACTCATTAAAGTAACCATGCCTTCGAGGTTTTCCAAATAGTCCTACCCATTGAGCTTAATACTAAACTTTGGTCTAACTGGTTAGGATCCATTTAAGGGTACCTTCGGTCAGTTCCACTTGGCCAAATGCATCAGGTCGAAGCCATATCTTCCTAGACATGCGATGCCCAAGCTTTCCTAACGTACTATCATCCAAAAACTTCACCAGTACCGTGGGTCAAGTTAAACCTAGCCCATTTTATCTAATCTTAATTATCCTGCCGGGTAGTCTACTCTTGTTTACCTATTTCGGGTAGATTAAGTTGGGTTACCTAGTCGGGTAGTTTAGTTGGGAGTGCCAGCTATTCTGGATCCTCCTTCTAATTTTTTTATTTGATTTAAGTTGAATTTTGATTTAATTTTTAATTTAATTGCATTTTTTAATTAAATTTTGAATTTTAATTTAATTTTTAATTTAATTTCGAATTATTAAGATTGTTTTCCTTTTTGCTCCCCCTGGATCATAGCCTCGATATGGTCTATTGAGGTAGTGTATTTGATCCTTCGGGATCCAATATTGACCAACTCCAACTTGATTAATCAATTTGGACTTGGGGACCCATGCTTGGACTGTTTTCTTATTTGTTCTTTCTACAAGAGATAAGTAGGATTTATATTTTCTTTTTGGTTTAAATCCTAGATCAGTTCTATTGTAAACGACTCTTTGTGTCCCAAGAATTAGGTCAAGATTCTTGGAACCTAAAGAAAACTGTTCTAGTGTTTTCTCCAGATCCTTGACTTGAGTTTTCAGGCTGAAATTCTCTTCCTCAACTGTTTGGACTTGAGTTGAGTTTCCAGTCTGAACTAGTTCAGTCAGAGATTTGGAGTTAGTCGCTTCTTTAAGGACTTCTACTTCCTTTAGAAGGGACTTAACTCTAAGGTTCGACTTAGCTAATTTTCGCAATAAGTAATTTACTAGATTATTAAGGCGAGGGATACTTACAGAGGGATTAGGCCCTTCGAAAACGGATACGGATCCATGGCTTCGTTCGGACTCGGCCTCCGACTCGGTCTCGCTCTCGGATTCGTCGATCTGGTCCCGGGCCATCAGTGTGAGTAAACTCATCTAATCGAGTTCATTGTCGGTATCTTCTTATGAGGATTCATCCTACGTCGCCTTTAGGGCCTTCTTCCTTCTTTGCTTCTTCGCATCCTTTTGATTAGGGTAGTTGGCCATGATGTGCCCCTTCTGGTTGCACCCGTAGTAGATCACTTCGAACTTTACCTTAGAACTTGGTTGGGACTCCTTGGATTGGACTGCCTTCTTTAGGTCCTTCTTGTTGAAGCCTTTCTTCTTCTTGTAGAGTCTCTTCACAAGGTTCATGAGCTCCGTTGTTAGTTCTTCATCTTCATCATCTGAGTCAGGTTCTCCTTCTGACTCTGGTTCAGTTCTTCGTCGTGATCTCGGTTCGCGCGTTCGACTGGTACCTACAACTAAAGCAACCCCCTTCTCGGTTGGCTGTGCATTAGTCTGCTCATGTAATTCAAACTCACAGAATAATTCATCTAACTTTATTGAAGATAAATCTTTGGAGACTTTGTAGGCATCTACCATTGATGCCCACAATGTGCTCCTCGGAAACGAATTTAGTGCGTACCTTATGATGTCCCGATTCTCTACCTTTTGCCCTATTCCGTGGAGAGAGTTGAGGATATCTTGAATTCTTGCGTGTAGAGAACTTGTCGTCTCACCTTCCTGCATTTTCAGATTATATAGTTTATTAAGTAAAAGATCTCTTTTACTTACCATGGTGTCGGAGGTGCCCTCGTGGAGTTCTATCAATTTCTCCCACAGCTCCTTTGCGGTTGAAAATGGACCGATTCTGTTGAGCTCCTCCTTGGTAAGACTACACTGGAGGGTGCAGGTAGATTTGGCGTCGGCTTCCACCTTCTTGATTAGGGATGGCTCCCATTTCTCGCAGGGTGTAGGCTTGCCATCATCGTCTGTTGGTAGTTGTATCCCAGTCTTGATTATCATCCAGGTTTCGAATTAGATTTTCAGGTAGGTTTCCATTCATCCCTTCCAGTATCCAAAATCTTCTCCGGAGAAGAGGGGGGGGGACTAACGGTACTGAAACCCTCTTGTTGGGTCATTGAGAGAATATGCAAAAGAAATAAGAAAAAAATATGTCCCAAGACTAAGTCTTGGATTAGTAGTGCGGGAGTAAAGAATTGAAAAAGAACTAACTCGAGTGGTGTTGCACCAACCTCGAGCGAGATCAATACGAACGAAAAAAAAACTGGAATATAGTAATAATACTAATTTCAATTGACTCTGAAAAATTTAAAACACCGCGAAAAAAAAATTATGTGATTGGTGGTTGCACCAAATCAACACGACCCCGCTCTGATACCAATTGTTGGATCGAAAGCGCTAGAGGGAGGGTCAATAGCGCTCGCGACTTTCACTAATCATTTTCGGAAATCGTTTGAAAGTAAACGCAGTGGAAATGATAAAATAACAAACACACAGAAGACACAGTCGAATTACTTCGTTCGGAGCCTAGCTCGACTCCTACTCGAAGGCCCGCGGTCGTTGACCGCTTTTAGTGGGCAACAACTATAAGATCAAAAATATTACAAGCTTAATACAATTTAGTGTAATAAGAAAAATATACCGAATGACAGAATCTAAAGAAATGGCGCTTTGGGTCGTCGGGATCTTGAAACAGCACGTTGAGGTCGTCACGTAAGCAGCGCACAGGAGAAAGAGCTCTAGAATCTTGATATATAGAAGAGCTGCTCGTGACCTTCTTTTATAGCATGCTCAAGGCGCCTTATGTAACACCCCACCCTCCTCGCTAGTGGACTGTGAGGGTGGAGCGCTACTGGGCTACTAACTTTACTTAACTATCCTTATTCACATGTTGATAGAAATTCCTAAAACTCTCGGAGAACTCAAAACATACAATTAACTAGCAGCGGAAGACTAAATGACTTATCTATTACATTCTTAATAAATGACAATCTTAATAAATTCTTATGCTAGGTCCCAAGGCTTCTATAGTCCAGGCATCACACACCTTCATCTGCACCTCCATGTCGCCTTCCTTTGCTATAACTTTTCCTTTCCTTTATCTGCAGTAAGAGGAAATGCAACTATAAGAAAAATTGCTTAGTAAGCGCTATCTAACTCACAAAACTCGAATATGTATGTGAATAAAATAAATCTAAAAGCTGAATGCTCAAAAGGAAAACTACTCATGCTCATCTACAAGCAAAAGAAACATACTAAAATGTTAAACGTGTAAAACAAATCTATACAATCATGTTAGCATAATCTTGTTGAATTTTAAACACTTTCTGAATCTTATTTCATTTGTTTAAAAACTTATACTTTAATACTTCAAAATAATAATCAACTTTCTTCTTGGGCCCAGGCGTAGTACCATCTTATGCGGATTCCCTAATAGGTTGGGGTAGCGAGCCACCAATCCTAAAAGAGCAGACCTCGGTCTACCAGGGCCAAGACCTAGGAATTGGACACCTTGATTTGTTTAACGACAACCTCGGAAGTCGGGTACTAGCCTCTTCTTAAAAGTAAAATACTTATAATCTTAATTACTTCTTCTTTAAATACCTTGACATTTTAATAGGCACCTTGTGTGCCAAAAATCCTTAAAGTCTTGACTTTGGGATCTACTTAAGGCCTCGACCTTTTCTTTCTTTTCTTTATCTTTCTTATACTTTTCTTTATCTTTCTTAAACTTTTCTTAAACCCAAAATACTGTTAGGGTATCTTTCGTATGCATCTATGAATGAAACTAACTATGTAACACATAATCATGCATAGAATACAAAAGAAATTTGCACATACAATACTTATCAAAAATCTGCACTAATGCATAACAGAAATCTACATACTAGCTTAATAAAAATCTGCATAATAGCTTAACAGAAATCTCCATACTAACTTAATAAAAATCTTCATAATAGCTTAACAGAAATCTGCATACTAGCTTAACAAAATCTGCACTTGCTTAACAGAAATTCTGCAAAGAAACTTAACAAAAGAAACATATTCTGGCTAGTACAGATTTTCATCGTCTCTCAAACTTCCTTTCCATAATATGACTAATAACCAGCTTATCTGGAATTCACTCAATAAAGATATTATAACTCGTAATCCATTCAAAATTCCAGAATCAACCAAGCATAGATGTTATCCATAAACACTACTTAGCACAATACAATGGTATTACACCTGCACTACATTCTTATGATATCTCATCCCATTTATAATTCCTTGCCCAACCTACAAACCTAGGATTACAAATTTACTACCATCTGCCTATTTCATAATCCATCGGATTAACTCCCAAAATCCACACAAGTCTGCTTCAATTCAGTGAAACAGAATCACAATGAATGGAATTCATACCAACCCATGGAAATTCAATAAACCGAACTACATCGATCGAAATCCTATCTTCATAATCAATCCAGCCTTTCACCAACAATGGGTAAACAAAGCCATCAATATTCTGTCCGTAACTTTCATAAACACTAGAAGAGAACAAAACATCGATCAACCAAAACATTGAAATCCAGATCCGGAACTCAACTGCCATGACATAACCCAAACAAAACTAAGGACACTGTCCTGAACTCGAGTAAACCAATTGAAACAGCACAGCAACGATTGCAATCACAAACACCTAATCCCTAGATATTCCGAAATCCTTACAACAAATCCGAAAGCTCAAAAAGGGAAGAACAATCTTCTTTATAAAACTCATGGCACCAAGCTTCCTTGTCAACAATTCCTCACGGCACATTCATAAAACAAGATAAACTCTAAATCAAAGACTCGAAACTATCTTACCGCAGGTGAGTAAGCACTTACTTGTGTTCTTGGACTCACTCCCAAAGAAACTGCTAGGGCTTCGGATGGCTCACGGTTCTGGCTCTCCCTCGTGCTCTCGAGCTCCCCTCAACGAAGAGGTCGTGATGGTGGAGAGAACCCCTTGAAGAACACCTCAAGCCGGCGCCGGAGACAACCCTAATCTTGGCTTCGGTTTCGCTCGGGCAGAATCGTCGCGCACGCGAGAGGAGGAAGAGAGGAATTAGGCTTCGGTGATTAACTCAATCCCTAAGTTCTCCATTTTTATAACCTTAACTCACGCCCCGGAGGAGTCCCTGTCCGAAGAAATTTCGATAGCATCTCCCCTGTACGGCGGACAATCTGAATCATTACTACATCACCATATACCTCAGCCAAATGCGGCTGGAATATATAACAATATAGAAATAACACAAACACGCAATTAATATACACAGCCTACCTGGCTGGACATAAATGAATAAAAACAACCACACAGTTAACAACAACCCACACGACTGGAAACATGCACAGCGGAAGACACAAAATAATACGAACGTAAAATTAACAATGGCACTAACAAAAATACCTACAACCACCAGACTAGAATCCAAAATCCATATCGAAGCATACAATACCAAGTTCACAAAACCAAAACATAAATTGCGTTAGCAACCAAAACTAGAAAAAGAAGCTATCCTCGAGTGTGTCGTGGGACTGGCAGCTGGGACTCTCCAAGCATCCATGAATCATCTACTGCTACCTGGCGAAAGAAAACCATTTTTACGGGGTGGTGAGTATTGGAACTCAGCGGGTAAGGAAAGATAGTGCATGAACATAAAATACAACTAGAAAGTGAGCCAAGAGTATACAGTCTCATACAGAAATAGCAGATACTACAATAGAACCAAAATAAGCACTCATACCTGAAACCATATCCTAGGCTAGGTATAGTGGGACAGAACTGGTACTAATCTGCTACAGTACTACTCATAACTACAGAGACAACAAGCAAGGTACACACAAGCAATAACAGCGTATGTAAACAACAGCAGTAAATAAGCAATAACAGCATATATAAACAACAGCAGCCCAAGCAAATATAATAACAGCGTATGCACGGATGGTCACTCCCGCCCACCTCTCTGCACCATGACCCCTGTATAGTCGAGAGGTCGGGTCAGTGACAGACTGTACACCACTCCAGCTACCACTCACACGAATGGCCGAGGGGACAGTTGCATAGTAGCTAACTAGCTACATCTGCGACGGGGTCCCTGCTGCTCGTACTCCAGCTACCACTCGCACGAATGGCCGAGTGCGGCACAACAGGACAAGCGGCATCAACTCCAGCTACCACTCTCTCGAGTGGCCGAGGATGCGGCATGCATGCAATGACATGATGCAAACAATGCAACAGTCATCATATATATATAAGCAGAAACAGGTATGCTACATGAAGCCAGCATGCTCAGTATAGTACATAATAAACAACAGTCAAGCATACAAATATGGTATCTAATATCTGCTACTTATCATGGACAACAACTAGAGACTGTATAGATATGGAAACGAATATCTCAAAGATCACGTGGAAGTATCAAGCACAGGAAAAATAAGAGTGGAGTCAAGGTACACAGTCCTTATCCAAAATAATTCATGCACTAAGGTCAAATTACTAAAAGAAAACAAAGCAAGAAGTACCCGCCTTAAATGTAGACCGAGCTAAACAATCTCCACGTCGAAGTGCTCGTCTCGAATTACGGCCCTGTAAATCACATAATGTACAGTTTAACTATTTGCATATGACATTTACTAGCTAAACTAAATCCCAAACCTAAATAGATATGTCTACTTCCTCTAATCTTTCTAATCGTTGAATCCATTAAATTTGAGAATTAATCTCATTCATAACCCATCACCACTTATCACAATAACAATCTAATGATTTTCTATTAATGCTCATTAAATTATTGAAATCAACCTACTAACTGATTAACCCAACCCAACCATCATAGAAAATCTGAAATCAAACCCTACAATATAGAATGCATATCATAACAAGGTTCTACCATACATCAAGTAGCAAATCCTAATCCTAAATTGATTAGGTAACTCCAATTAGTCCAACCTATAAAATAGATCGGATATTACATTTATCTTTAACCAACAGATCAATTCTTTATCCAATTCATCCATCCATTACCTCAAAGATTCCAACCAAGGATCAATTAATCTCTATCAACAACAACAGATTATCAATCTCTAATCTAATAACAAAAACCAAATCAATACTAAGCTAACCACAAGCGTAGATTAATCCACCCATCAATCTAGTCAGATCTAAAGTGCACCTCAGTTTGTTGGGTAGCGGCTCGGTGGAGATCCCAATCGTGGCTGTGAGAAACAGGACCTAGTCGGTTGGCGCTAGGGCACAAGAGCAACGACGCTCTGGTGCTCGCGTGTGGAGAGGAAGATCCAACGGCTTCGCGTGAGGGCTCAAGGAAGAAGAGATCGCCGTTGTGTGTTGTCCGCGTGAGGGAGAGATCGACGGCTGGGGTCGTCGTGACCGGCGGTGGGGAGGAGAAGTCGGCGGCCGTGGCTCGGCGACTGTGGCTCGAGAGAAGAGAGGCCAGCGGTGGAGGCTGTTGTTGGCTGACGAAGAGGTGGCGATGGCACGGCGCACAGCGCCGCCTGCACGTGCGCGTGCGAGTGGGAGAGGGAGGGAGGAGGGTCGGCGATGTCGCGATGAAGAAGGGGGAGGGTTTTCGGTGATTAAGTTAGGGCACGGACGGGTTTTTAAAGAAAAGGAAAAAGAAAAATATTTAAGGAAATTAAACATTTCCTCGTTTAAATCAGGTAGCTTAAACAGACTTTATCCTGGCCTAATAATTTATCCCCTTAATCTACGTCATACAAGCTCCGAAAAATTCCCAGAAAATTTCTAAAGTTTTCTAAAAATTCTAATAAGATTATTTGGCAAATAACTTTATTATTTAGATATTATTTGGGTACCGTATTTTACATTCTCCCCCACTAATAAAAATTTGGTCCCCAAATTTCCTGCTCAACTCCGGGATTCTCATCCTAGGGTAGCAACAAATAACATATTCCTATACCACTCCATCCCAGTATCATGAACAAATCTCAAACCGTAAGAGATGACTCGGTGGGTTATGAGCTTACCCTATTTCCACTGCGTAACTCTGATACCTAACCAACTGTGGATAAATCAACTACCTCACTAACAAAGATAACAATTATATTAACCCACATCACTGACTCTCCAAATTGCAGTCTTCTTCAAAGAGAAATCCGATTCATAATTACCACCATTATAAGCACTAATAAAGCACCTGACAAATCTGAACTCATCACAAACTTAGACCACTTCTAAAAATCCACTACTAAGAACTCCGAGATTTTCACCCGAAATTCCACACCTAGTGTCTAATTGAAGCCATGAACCTCCCCACTCAAACCCATTATCAATCCCAAGCAATATGTATCATCTTCAAATTAAACACAAAGCTTATCAACCCAAGACATTTCCATAAAGGATTTAATATCAATACAACCTACAATCTGCCATAGATCTAGACTCAATTACAAAATGATACTTCCAATATTAGCTTGAGAATTAGTCACGTTTTCCAATATTTATAATCTACCAAATAGAACAAAGCAAAGTGCATCAAAGACACATGTCCATTTTATTTCAAAGTTTTTATAAGTTTCTTATGGTATGAAAACATGTAGCTGGCATAGGCATTGGCTAAGACACCAAAGCAGGTCTCAAAGAGACTGTTGTATAGGAACAAGAGTGAGCATGGATAACAATCTTAGTCGTGAAGCCTACAATGACCAGGAGCAAGCCACCTTCCATTCTTTTTGCAACCTAATGTACATGAAGACTTCCTACAAGCCTATTTGGGTGTTAACAATGTCTGTTGCTAAAGATGTTCCAATTGGTTCATTCAGTTGTGACAAATAACTAAAACCCAAATATCTTTCTAATGCTACACCAAACACTATTACTTCACTAACTCACTGTTATAGATAACCATATGCGTACTAAAGAAGTGCGTGATAACAATATACACATACCTCCCATAGCTTGGAGATTCCTGCCGCTGCCTAGTCCCAAAACTCGAAAGTCACATCGAGGAGTCAAATTACAAACAAAATGAAAACACCAAAAATTGGTATCAAATTAATTCGAAAATCATATCACGAAACAAAATTGAAATCCCCAAAATACAAAACACAACATTGGACTCGAACCATGCTCTGATACCACTGAATTGGTATCAGATCAACTCAACAATTTGTAAATCCAGACAAAATCAAAATCCCAAAAACACACAACTTAACCTTCGAAAATCCAAAATACAAAAAAACAAAAACATCGTAAACTTGGCTCTGATACCACTGAATTGGTATCAGACTAACTGAAAGAATCCAAAATGAAAAGCAAGTATTGCAAACCCACTCTGATACCAAAAATTGGTATCAGATTAACTCGAAAATAATCATAAATTAAAACAAAATCGAAACTGCTCTGATACCACTAAATTGTCACGCCCCGGAGGAGTCCCTGTCCGAAGAAATTTCGGCAGCATCTCCCCTGTACGGCGGACAATCTGAATCATTACTACATCACCATATACCTCAGCCACATGCGGCTGGAATATATAACAATATAGAAATAACACAAACACGCAATTAATATACACAGCCTACCTGGCTGGACATAAATGAATAAAAACAACCACACAGTTAACAACAACCCACACGACTGGAAACATGCACAGTGGAAGACACAAAATAATACGAACGTAAAATTAACAATGACACTAACAAAAATACCTACAACCACCAGACTAGACTTCAAAATCCATATCGAAGCATACAATACCAAGTTCACAAAACCAAAACATAAATTGCGTTAGCAACCAAAACCAGAAAAAGAAGCTATCCTCGAGTGTGTCGTGGGACTGGCAGCTGGGACTCACCAAGCATCCATGAATCATCTACTGCTACTTGGTGAAAGAAAACTATTTTTACGGGGTGGTGAGTATTGGAACTCAGCGGGTAAGGAAAGATAGTGCATGAACATAAAATACAACTAGAAAGTGAGCCAAGAGTATACAGTCTCATACAGAAATAGCAGATACTACAATAGAACCAAAATAAGCACTCATACCTGAAACCATATCCTAGGCTAGGTATAGTGGGACAGAACTGGTACTAATCTGCTATAGTACTACTCATAACTAAAGAGACAACCAGCAAGGTACACACAAGCAATAACAGCGTATGTAAACAATAGCAGTAAATAATAAATAACAACATATATAAACAATAGCAGCCCAAGCAAATATAATAACAGCGTATGCATGGATGGTCACTCCCGCCCACCTCTCTGCACCATGACCCCTGTATGGTCGAGAGGCCGGGTCAGTGACAGACTGTACACCACTCCAGCTAACACTCACACGAATGGCCGAGGGGACAGTTGCATAGTAGCTAACTAGCTACATCTGCGACGAGGTACCTGCTGCTCGTACTCCAGCTACCACTCGCACGAATGGCCGAGTGCGGCACGACAGGACAAGCGACATCAACTCCAGCTACCACTCTCTCGAGTGGCCGAGGATGCGGCATGCATGCAATGACATGATGCAAACAATGCAATAGTCATCATATATATATAAGCAGAAACAGGTATGCTACATGAAGCCAGCATGCTTAGTATAGTACATAATAAACAATAGTCAAGCATACAAATATGGTATCTAATATCTGCTACTTATCATGGACAACAACTAGAGACTGTATAGATATGGAAACGAATATCTCAAAGATCACGTGGGAGTATCAAGCACAGGAAAAATAATAGTGGAGTCAAGGTACACAGTCCTTATCCAAAATAATTCATGCACTAAGGTCAAATTACTAAAAGAAAACAAAGCAAGAAGTACCCGCCTTAAATGTAGACCGAGCTAAACAATCTCCACGTCGAAGTGCTCGTCTCGAATTACGGCCCTGTAAATCACATAATGTACAGTTTAACTATTTGCATATGACATTTACTAGCTAAACTAAATCCCAAACCTAAATAGATATGTCTACTTCCTCTAATCTTTCTAATCGTTGAATCCATTAAATTTGAGAATTAATCTCATTCATAACCCATCACCACTTATCACAATAACAATCTAATGATTTTCTATTAATGCTCATTAAATTATTGAAATCAACCTACTAACTGATTAACCCAACCCAACCATCATAGAAAATCTGAAATCAAACCCTACAATATAGAATGCATATCATAACAAGGTTCTACCATACATCAAGTAGCAAATCCTAATCCTAAATTGATTAGGTAACGCCAATTAGTCCAACCTATAAAATAGATCGGATATTACATTTATCTTTAACCAACAGATCAATTCTTTATCCAATTCATCCATCCATTACCTCCAAGATTCCAACCAAGGATCAATTAATCTCTGTCAACAACAACTGATTATCAATCTCTAATCTAATAACAAAAACCGAATCAATACTAATCTAACCACAAGCGTAGATTAATCCACCCATCAATCTAGTCAGATCTAAAGTGCACCTCAGTTTGTTGGGTAGCGGCTCGGTGGAGATCCCAATCGTGGCTGTGAGAAACAGGACCTAGTCGGTTGGCGCTAGGGCACAAGAGCAACGACGCTCTGGTGCTCCCGTGTGGAGAGGAAGATCCAATGGCTTCGCGTGAGGGCTCGAGGAAGAAGAGATCGCCGTTGTGTGTTGTCCGCGTGAGGGAGAGATCGACGGCTGGGGTCGTCGTGACCGGCGGTGGGGAGGAGAAGTCGGCGGCCGTGGCTCGGCGACTGTGGCTCGAGAGAAGAGAGGCCAGCGGTGGAGGCTGTTGTTGGCTGACGAAGAGGTGGCGATGGCACGGCGCACAGCGCCGCCTGCGCGTGCGCGTGCGAGTGGGAGAGGGAGGGAGGAGGGTCGGCGATGTCGCGATGAAGAAGGGGAGGGTTTTCGGTGATTAAGTTAGGAAAGGAAAAAGAAAAAATCAGGAAATTAAGGAAATTAAACATTTCCTCGTTTAAATCAGGTAGCTTAAACAGACTTTATCCTGGCCTAATAATTTATCCCCTTAATCTACGTCATACAAGCTCCGAAAATTTCCCAGAAAATTTCTAAAATTTTCTAAAAATTCTAATAAGATTATTTGGCAAATAACTTTATTATTTAGATATTATTTGGGTACCGTATTTTACACGTCGGATGGCTAACGGTTCCGGCTCTCCCTCGTGCTCTCGAGCTCCCCTCAACGAAGTGGTCGTGATGGTGGAGAGAACCCCTTGAAGAACACCTCAAGCCGGCGCCGAAGACAACCCTAATCTTGGCTTCGGTTTCTTTCGGGCAGAATCACCGCGCACGCGAGAGGAGGAAGAGAGGAATTAGGCTTCGGTGATTAACTCAATCCCTAAGTTCTCCATTTTTATAACCTTAATATTCTGTTTACTATCTTCATATAAATTTGCTATCAATTCTAAACAGAAAAATCCGTTTGCCCACCCGATCAGTCGGGTTTTGACCGAGTCAAGGGTCGCTGGTTCGAACCTTGCTTGGACATCTTTTTGTTAAAACTTTCTTCGTTTGGTAAAAATACCAAACAACCTCTAAAAATTACATAAAAATACTCTAAAAATTTCTAAAAATCTCTAGAAATTTTCTAAATTATTTCTAAATATTTTTAAGAACTTTTAGAACTCCTAATGAGGAAAATTGGGTCGTTACAATCCCCCATACCTTATAAAAAGTTCGTCCCCGAACTTAGAATAATTCTATGACTATTGTGGGGCACCGACAGCTTCTTCCTTAGTAAGAGAAAATACTCTGGCATTGGTTGGAACGGGTGGGGCTTCCAACCGTCCCTGACTGAGATAGGGTCCTTCTAGCGATGTTGTCATGTGGTGTAACTGTGCAGGCTCGTCTCTATATTGCACTAACTGTTGCTGAGGTGCCTTAAACTTGTTAGGACATGCTCTTGCTAGATGTCCTTCTTGACCACATGAATAACATCCAGTTGTACCCAAAAGACAAGTTCCTGGATGTCCTCTTCCACACTTAGGATAGGGAGGAAACTTGGTCTGCTTGTTCGTTGGGTCTTTCTCTTGGCTACCTTCAAAATTCCATTGTTTCCTTTTGTTACCCTTGCCCTTCCAATTCTGATCACTTGACTGGGGTCTCTGATTCTCCACTGTCTTGTTTTTTATCTTGTCTGGCTTGTGTTGCTCTCGTTGTGTCTTGATGTTATTCAAATAATGCTCAGCGACTAATGCTTTGCTGACCAGCTCTTCGCCAGTCTGAGGCTGGTGTGTTCCACTACTCACATTAAGTGCTATCACTGGTCTCAGCATCCTAAGCATCAGTCTGACTCGTTCCTTCTCCGTACTTACTAACTCTGGGCAGATGCGAGCCAGCCTGTTGAACCTCTTGACTGCTTCTTTCACTGACAGATCACCTTGTCTGAATTCTATAAACTCCTCATAATGTTTGTTGGTGATTCATTGACGAAAGAATTCTTCGTAAAACTCCGTCTCGAAGTCAGCCCAGTTCATCTGATTGACTATTCTCTTACTCTTCACTCTTTCCCACCACATATGGGCATCTCCAGATAAGCAGAAAGAAGCACACTTGACCTTCTCGACTTCTGGCCAGTCAAGAAGCTCCATGGTGCTCTCCAGTGTCTTGAACCAAGCCTGAGCATCCTAGGGCTCAGCCGTGCCTGAAAAACTTTCTGGCTTCAGCTTCAACCACTGTATCAGGTAGGCTTCTTGCCTTCTAGGTGTTGTGGGGACTTCCAAGGCGGCTGGTGGAATCTCAGTTACCACTGAAGTTTGCACATTAATAGTTGGAGGAGTGGGAGGGACTGGCTGCTGATTCGCCATCAGATTGACGATTACTTGTTGCTGCTCCGCCACTTGTCTCTGGAGTTGAGCAACAACTTCAGAGAGATTTGGTTTAACTATTCTGGGCTCTTCGTTCTCCTGTGCTCGGTCCTCAGTACGAACGGTACGGGGACGTCCTCTTCTTGACATCTAATTATGTAGAGAAACTTAAAATCGCCCCTACGCTTTCTAGACATATATACATATGTAAACAAAAGAAATCAAGAACTTCTATCTTACTTAAACATTTCTAAGCAAATACTCTATACTGCAAATAATAAGAAAAGTATAAAAGAAAACTTAAATACTTTCTTACTTGAAGACGGCAAGGTTGGTGCTGATGTGTGATGCTGGAGAATAGGAACTGCTCTGATACCAACTTGTAACACCCCACCCTCCTCGCTACTGGACTGTGAGGGCGGAGCGCTACTGGGCTACTAACTTTACTTAACTATCCTTGTTCACATGTTGATAGAAATTCCTAAAACTCTCGGAGAACTCAAAACATACAATTAACTAGCAGCGGAAGACTAAATGACTCATCTATTACATTCTTAATAAATGAAAATCTTAATAAATTCTTATGCTAGGTCCCAAGGCTTCTATAGTCCAGGCATCACACACCTTCATCTGCACCTCCTTGTCGCCTTCCTTTGCTATAACTTTTCCTTTTCTTTATCTGCAGTAAGAGAAAATGCAACTATAAGCAAAATTGCTTAGTAAGTGCTATCTAACTCACAAAACTCGAATATGCATGTGAATAAAATAAATCTAAAAGTTGAATGCTCAAAAGGAAAACTACTCATGCTCATCTACAAGCAAAAGAAACATACTGAAATGTTAAACGTGTAAAACAAATCTAGACAATCATGCTAGCATAATCTTGTTGAATTTTAAACACTTTCTGAATCTTATTTCATTTGTTTAAAAACTTATACTTTAATACTTCAAAATAATAATCAACTTTCTTCTTGGGCTCAGGCGTAGTACCATCTTATGTGCATTCTCTAATAGGTTGGGGTAGCAAGCCACCAATCCTAAAAGAGCAGACCTCAATCTATCAGGGCCAAGACCTCGAAATTGGACACCTGGATTTGTTTAACGACAACCTCGGAAGTCGGGTACTAGCCTCTTCTTAAAAGTAAAATACTTATAATCTTAATTACTTCTTCTTTAAATGCCTTGGCATTTTAATAGGCACCTTGTGTGCCAAAAATCCCTAAAGTCTTGACTTTGGGATCTACTTAAGGCCTCGGCCTTTTCTTTCTTTTCTTTATCTTTCTTATACTTTTATTTATCTTTCTTAAACTTTTCTTAAACCCAAAATACTGTTAGGGTATCTTTCGTATGCATCTATGAATGAAACTAACTATGTAACACATAATCATGCATAGAATACAAAAGAAATTTGCACATACAATACTTATCAAAAATCTGCACTAATGCTTAACAGAAATCTACATACTAGCTTAATAAAAATCTGCATAATAGCTTAACAGAAATCTGCATACTAACTTAATAAAAATCTACATAATAGCTTAACAGAAATCTGCATACTAGCTTAACAAAATCTGTACTTGCTTAACAGAAATTCTGCAAAGAAACTTAACAAAAGAAACATATTCTGGCTAGTACAGATTTTCATCGTCTCTCAAACTTCCTTTCCATAATATGACTAATAACCAGCTTATCTGGAATTCACTCAATAAAGATATTATAACTCGTAATCCATTCAAAATTCCAGAATCAACCAAGCATAGATGTTATCCATAAACACTCCTTAGCACAATACAATGGTATTACACCTGCACTACATTCTTATGATATCTCATCCCATTTATAATTCCTTGCCCAACCTACAAACCTAGGATTACAAATTTACTACCATCTGCCTATTTCATAATCCATCAGATTAACTCCAAAAATCCACACAAGTCTGCTTTAATTCAGTGAAACAGAATCACAATGAATGGAATTCATACCAACCCATGGAAATTCAATAAACCGAACTACATCGATCGAACTCCTATCTTCATAATCAATCCAGCCTTTCACCAATAATGGGTAAACAAAGCCATCAATATTCTGTCCGTAACTTTCATAAACACTAGAAGAGAACAAAACATCGATCAACCAAAACATTGAAATCCAAATCCGGAACTCAACTGCCATGACATAACCCAAACAAAACTAAGGACACTGTCCTGAACTCGAGTAAACCAATTGAAACAGCACAGCAACGATTGCAATCACAAACACCTAATCCCTAGATATTCCGAAATCCTTACAACAAATCCGAAAGCTCAAAAAGGGAAGAACAATCTTCTTTATAAAAGTCACGGCACCAAGCTTCCTTGTCAACAATTCCTCATGGCACATTCACAAAACAAGATAAACTCTAAATCAAAGACTCGAAACTATCTTACCGCAGGTGAGTAAGCACTTACTTGTGTTCTTGGACTCACTCCCAAAGAAACTGTCTTACCTCTGCTTGGACATCTTTTTGTTAAAACTTTCTTCGTTTGGTAAAAATACCAAACGACCTCCAAAAATTACATAAAAATACTCTAAAAATTTCTAAAAATCTCTAGAATTTTTCTAAAGTATTTCTAAATATTTTTAATAACTTTCAGAACTCCTAATAAGGAAAATTGGGTCGTTACACCTTAAAGCCCATCCAAGGAACCTTGAGTGAGCCGAATCAGCCACGGAGATAAGAGCTGAACTGGTCGAACCTTATCACTTGAAGACGCCTTCAGCCTCCAGTCCAAGGCGCCTTGAGCTTCCTTCAAGGCGCCTCCAACCCCTATGGACAGCTAGCTTCGACTTGCACCCGAGGCGCCTCCAAGCTCCATGGAGGCGCCTCGGACACTGTTCATCCGAGGTTAACTTGTGCTCCTTTAGTCCTGCAAAAGTGTTAGTCCCAAACACTTACTCTGCAAAACAAAGTTAGCACAAAACAACAGTAAATATGATAACAGAATATAATGACAGTCGCCGGACTGTCCGGGTCTGACTTCGGATTTTCAGCCGGAAATCCTAGGTCTACCCGACGCCTACTGTTCCCTCTACGAGGAACGCGTCCTCACCTACTTCACTCAGGAGATTTACCTGATGCTAGTGTGATCCTCTAGATCGACTGGACTTTTGCTCGGTGCTCGATGCTTCCGGACTTTCTGCTGGACATCCGCTTCCCGGCTGATCCAGTCTTTCACCTGGTTCACGACACAAGGACTTTCCACCTAAGGTTACCCCCCTAGGACTTTTGCCTGAAGAACTCAACCCACCAAGACTTTCCGCATAGGGTTACCATCCCCTATGACCTAGGGTTACCACCCCCTACGGTTTTCACCTGTCTAACCACAGTTAGGACTTTCCTGAAACACTTAGTCAAGCACGTTAGATCACAACACACCTTAACTTTGAATCCTTTGCCATTATCAAAACTCAGTTCGATCATCGGATGCTTCCCGCACCAACAAAATGAACGTGTTAGCGGTTTGTATTTCCTTTCTTAATTTTAGTCTTTAGCTTGTTTGTTTTGTTTGTATTTTCTGCGCAAGCTAACATTGTAGGAAGCTATCAATTTGGGGGTGTCGTCCATTCAACCCTCCTTCTAGCCAGTCAACCGATTCCCTACAGGGAGGACCATATAAGGTAAAAAGAAGCCCGCTTCGGGTGCCTACTATCTCCAGGACGCGGATGGAAGGAAACTCGAACGACCTTGGAGGGCGAACCACTTGCAACCTTATAGAACTTAAGCAAGTATGTCTGTGACTCATTCATGAATTTCATTTAATTTTTGAATATAATGAAGAAGTGTAGGTGAACATCCCTTGAGAAACACCTAAATTCTCCTCGAGAAAACAAATTGACCCTCCTTCAACAATCGATCAAGGATTTTAGGGAGTGACCCATTCGGGCTTCCTTAGAAGGTGTGAGATCTCGGAAAATTTAATTAATAGGGTTATTTGGAAAATAGCCTTATAGAATTTTTCTGGAATTTTTAGAAATTTTCTAGGAATTTTTCGGAGCTCGTATGACGGGTTTTGAGGGGATTAATTTCGGGTACGGATTAAGCCTATTTGGGATACCCATTTAAAAGAGGAAATGTTTTAATTATAAATTCCTTTTCTTTTATTCCTTCTCCCCCAAACGTCGATCCACCCGACCCGAACCCTTCTTCCTTTCTTCCTCGACGCCAAATTCTCCCTTCTGCTCGTTCTTCTCTCTCTCTCTCTCTCGCAGATGAAGCAAAGCCGATGAACTTCCGGCGATTATCGACCTCGACCCAGTGGAGCAGTCGCCGAACGGGCTTCCGGCGATCGTCGATCTCGACCCAAGGGAGCAGTCGCCGGTACAGATCCAGACAAGGGTGACCTTCTCCAGCCTTAGGTGAGAGCATCGATCTCTTTCTCCTCTCGGTGTCGCCATTGATGCCACAAATCCCGATCGCTAGCAAGCTCATCACAGGTAGAGATCTTCCTCTCAGTGTGCTTCATCACCGTTAGGTTCTTTTGGTTATTGATGGCCGATCCTCTTCTCCCTTTATTTCTACATCCCCGGATTCCATTAGATTAGGGTTTGATTTTGGTTGTCTCCAGCCGATTGACCTCCGTTTCCTCCTTCTTGAGTTGTTCACAGAATGATCCGTATATCCTCAAGTTGAATCGGATTGGGTGATACCTTCTGGAGACAATCGATTGAGGTAAGCTTAGGTCTTCTTCACTGTTACCGATACTCTATTCTTGATTTTCATCTTCTCGTGGTTGATTTAGGTTTCGGTTGATGATGATGGGATCAATTGAGTTGTTGGGCAGAGGCTTGAAGGGTTGATTGGTGTCTTGGATTGCTTGATTTGAGATCAGTGATCTGCTTGTTGATCTCTTCTCTTGATCCGAATTGTGGAGTGGAATCCAACACATTGTTGTTCTATGGACTTTTTGGTTCGGCAACAACCCATCCATCAGTGTTCCCTTGATCCAGAATCAACAGCAGCTGGATTGAGGTATGGTGTAGTGAGGTTGATACATAATTAGTTATGTGTAGATTTAGGTATGATTGGGATTACATGATTAGTAGATGGTTAGTTGATTGTAATCAGATTTATTTACTTAGATTAAACTAATGGAATGATTAGGGTTAAGGCAATTAACCCTAGTCAACTATTGGATTTAATCTAAGTTTAGATTTCTAATCTAATTGGTGATTAGGGGTTAGGTAACTAACCCTAATTGACCGTTAGATTTAACTAGGTAGGGTGTGATAGTGTTGATTAGGATTTTGCCCTAATTTAGTATTAGGGATTTTATATAGCTATTCATTTGGATTTAGTTAAATAAAATATTTATACGTGTTTGACGCAGGACGCTGATTCGAGACGGGCGTCTCGACTTCGGATTTGGATTGACTGTACCTTCTATTTGAGGCGGGTACCCTTTGACTTATCTTTTGATACTGTCTTATGATATGTATAGTTTATATATAATTACTAGTGGTAGATGGTAGATTTATTTCTTCCCTGGTCTTAGCTTAGTTGATACCTATCACATGCTTCTTCTGTTAGTTGTTGTACTTTAGAATGGGATGATTTTTACCTTTTGCTATGTTTATGTATGTTATGGAGATGGATGGATACATTTAGTGTTATTTCCATTGGATCAGTTACTGTAGATACTTGTTATATGTTGTTGGATCTATGCTGCGTATATCATGGTTATATTTATATGTGTTTACCTTTTTGGCACGCACATATATGGAGGAGGCTTTGTTCAGGTATGTCATATTGTAGCCGCATGCACCATATCGCATGATTGCATGCTGGGCGATTGACGACTCCATTATTGTTGAGCTCGTCAGCCGACTACATGGGCCTGCACACAACGTGTCCACTCATGGGTAGTGGCACAGCACTAGGGTGTGTATGGTAGTTAGCTCTGTGGTGCTCCGCTGGTCCGCTCATGGGTAGTGTGACTGCAGCGTGGTAGCAGGCAGGGATCCCTCCCCGTCATCGCGTACCGGGAGATGAGAGCATTGCGCTCCCTCACTATGTTTGAGGTAGGAGGATAGGTGTACTCCGACAGCATCTCGTTCACTCGGTCACTCTTCAGGGGCAGTGATGGCAGAGTGCACGGTGTCACAGCCCTACCCACTCGGTCTCACCATTGTGTGTGAGATGGCTGACTGGCTGACAGGGGTGACCATATCATATTTCATCATATGCACAGATTGCATTTATTGTGGTTGTTGCATATTGGATGATGCATTTTGGTGATTGCATATGATTGACATGCATACAGGATACATGCTTATTTGCTCTGACTATTTTTTTTTATCTCTGTATGTTCACAGTCAGTTGCCCAAGCCTCGCAGGTGAGTACAGTTTATTTCAGATATGCATTTTATTATTATTCTTGCTATAGACTATACTTTATGCCTATTGCTGGATATTACAGTTCATTTCAGCTATGCATATCTGTTATACTGTTAGGAGATTGTACGGTAGATTGTACTGTTAGGAAACTGTACTATAAATCCTATGGTTTAGGAGACTGTACCTTAGGATACTGCTAGTAGTTATATGTTGTTGTACATATCTATTGGTTTACTTGCTAAGTTCTTTGAACTCATCCCGTTGTTACTATTTTTTCAGGTTGAGGCCGTCAGGAGAGATTCCAGTCGCTAGCCCCTTTATCGCGAGGATTTCCTGTTGTCGGGGTCTATTTTGTTTTTTTGCATCTTATATACTTGTGATGTGGGTTTTGTATTGTGGACTTTATATCGAACACTTGGGTTTACTACTTTTGGTTTTCCGCTGCGGATATATTTTCATTACTTCGTGGATTTTGTCTTTCTTCGTTGTAGTGGAGTAGGATGTTTACATATATCTTCGAGATTCTATATCGTCTTTCCTTATTAAACTGCGTGGATTGATTATATGTTGAACTGTGTGGAATGTTGTTATAAACTTAGTGGTTTGTTTTTTATTTGTATTGTATTGTTCCGGCCGTGTGGGCCGATGTATAGATATATGTATTCTGGATTCATATTGTCACCCGTACAGGGGAGAGGTTGCCGAAATTTCTTCGGACAGGGACTACCTGGGGCGTGACAATTCTTTTGGTATCAGTGCGAGGTTACGATACTTGCTAGGCATTCTGGATTTTTGGGATTTTATCTGATACCAATTTATTTGGTATTAGAGCTTATCTGATACTAGTTCGTACGAGTTTTGCGAGCTTATCTGGATATTTTGGATTTTACGGATTTCCGTCGAATTTTCGATTCGGAATTCCGAGGTATTTTGACGAGGTTCTTTATGGGGCTAAGCAGCGACAGGACATCTCCAGACGGCAACTAGGTATATTAGGTAACTTTATAGTTGCCATACCTGTAGTGATATCTGGGTAACATTTTATTTTCAGATATGACACATACACGTGTACCGGTACCGAGACGTGGACGTCCACGTAAGAGGCCGATAGATTCTCCTGAGACAAAGTCTTCAGAGAGGTCTGCTAGGGTTGAGCCTGTCCCTCAGGGGCAGACTCCTTCGGTCATTGTGTGTACGTCTGCCTATCAGACCCCGATAGTTCCGACTTCAGTGGTACCTACCTCGACTGTACCACCAGTGGTACCACCGTCGGCATATTCAGCACCTCCCCCATCAGCAGTACCCGCAGTATACCCGGCAGCCCCTCAAGCTGTGCCTGCTACTACGTACTCGGTACCACAGATACATGTGTCAGTTACTACATACCCGGCACCCGCACCAGCAGTACCGGTTGCTCCTTATCTGGTACCTCCCATCGTACCTTCAGTCGCCCCTACTCATGCATACTCAGTAGTTCCACCAGCAGTACCCACCCCAGTTTATGCGTCGGCACCAGTGGTAACCCTTCCGACCTATCCCTTAGTACCACCCATAGGCTCAGCTCCTGTGGTTCTGCCCAGTTCCTTGGCGATTCCCATGGATATAGTTGCAGCACGAGCACGGATTCCAGCCTTGGCAGAGTCGGTGAAGAGTCGATTCACATTGTTCCATGGGGAGACTGATCCGAGTATAGCTCAGTCTTGGATAGAGACTATGGAGCGGACATTCTTTTACATGGCCTGCTCCGAGTGGGAGAAGGCTGAGCTAGCCGCTTACCACCTGCGAGATGGGGCAGAGATTTGGTGGGACACACAACGCTCCATTATAGGCGACCAGCATATTACCTGGACGAGATTTAGAGAGGCATTCGAGAGTCTGTATTTTCCCCGAGCGTATCAGATGACACGACGGCAAGATTTTCTGAGTCTTCGACAGAATAACCGCTCAGTGATGGAATATAATGCTGAATTTAATCTGTTGGCCAGATTCTGTCCTGAGTTAGTTACCGATGACAGATCTCGTATGCTTCAGTTTGTCCAGGGACTGGATGGACATCTTCAGGTGAAGATTGCCGGTCTTGGTATAGCATCATACACAGAGACACTAGATAGAGTTCTTATGATTAAGTCTGCTCAGCAGAAAGTGAATGCAGATAAGAAGAGGAAGCAGACCGATCGGACTTCCGGACAGAGTCAGCAGTCACAGACCATAGGACATCAGCAGAGCAGTCACACTCAGACGGGTCAGGGTACTTCTGGGGCATCTGGCCGACCCCAGAAGTTAGGACGATCTTCATCTGGACGTTCCCGGTCTACTCAGCGAAACCGGAAACAGTCCACCGGTGACCCTTACTGTACCCGATGATGATCCCGAGATCACATCATCTCTGCATGTACTCTGGGACAGTCAGTTTTCTATTATTGTAAACTGCCTGGGCACGTGAGCCAAGACTGTTCGCTGAAGGCTCAACATGTAGCTTCCGGAATTTCTGTTCCGGGAGGACAGTTTGGTTAGTCCGGGACTCAGCGAGGCGGGCCGAAAGCCCAATCTTCACATCGTCGGCAGAGGACAACTCCCTCTGTAGTAGCTGCATATGGCATGCACAGGCAGGAGCATTCCGGGTGTCTTTGTGGAGAACCCCACGATATTTCGCCTTAGTGTTCTCCTGTACTATTCGTCAAGAAGAAGGACGGTACTCTGAGGTTGTGCATCGATTATAGCATTTCTGGAGGAACATGCGCAGCACCTTCGCATAGTCTTGGAGACTCTTCGACGACATCATCTGTATGCGAAGTTCAGCAAGTGTGCATTTTGGCTTCCCTCAGTTGGTTTTCTAGGACATGTGGTTTCTAGCCGAGGTATTTCAGTAGATCCTCAGAAGATCGAGGCTATCACTAGATGGGAGCAACCGAAATCAGTCCAGGAGATCCATAGTTTATTGGGACTGGCTGGATATTACAGACGATTGTTGAGGGTTTCTCCAGTATTGCTATGCCATTGACACGTCTCACTAGGAAAGGCGTGAAGTTCACGTGGTCAGAGGCTTGCGAGACCAGCTTCCAGGAGCTGAAGCGGAGATTAGTATCGGCACCAGTTTTAGTTTTACCTTCTGGTGATGACGGATTCATACTTTATACAGATGCATCTCTTCAGGGCTTGGGCGCTGTATTGATGCAGCATGGTAGGGTAGTCTCCTATGCTTCTCATCAGTTGAAGGATCATGAGAAGAACTACCCAGTACATGATTTAGAGCTAGCCGCTATTATCTTTGCTTTGAAGATTTGGCGACATCATCTTTATGGTATTACTTTTGAGATTCTTACTAATCATAAGAGTCTCAAATATATTTTCACACAGAAAGAACTCAATCTCCGACAGAGGAGATGGATGGAGTTCCTGAAGGACTATGATTGTACTATTAGCTACCATCCGGGTAAAGCTAATGTGGTTGCTAATACACTTAGCAGGAAGTCCAGAGGGACTTTAGCTTGTTGTCGAGTTTTAGTCACGGACTTGATTCAGGGATTCTCCGAGTTGGGCCTTGAGGAGCAGGGACGGACAGAGCAGGGTATTCTTGTTACCATGATTGCTCAGTCGTCGATCAGGATGAGGATTCGAGAGGCCCAGGCCGGAGATCAACATTTACAGTTCATTGGCAGCCAGATAGCTTCCGGACAGCAGACCGAGTTTACACGAGATGACGAGAGTATTGTTTAGTTCCGAGGTAGATTATGTGTACCTCAGTCTCACCCGGTCATGGAGGAGTTACTTCAGGAGACTCATCGTTCTAGATTTGCTATCCACCCAGGTGGGACCCGTATGTTTCGTGATTTGAGGCGTTCTATTGGTGGAACGGTATGAAGAAAGACATCGCGGAGTTTGTAGCTAGATGTCTTGTCTGTCAGCAGGTGAAGGCTGAGCATCAGAGACCTGCTGGTTTACTTCAGAGGATCCCTATTCCAGAGTGGAAGTGGGAGCATATTACTATGGATTTTGTGGTGGGATTGCCTAGGACTCGACGAGGCCATGATGCGATTTGGGTAATCGTTGACCGATTAACCAAATCCGCACATTTTATAGCGATATGGAAGACAGATTCTTTGGATCGATTAGCAGAGCTATACTGTCATGAGACTATTAGATTACATGGGGTTTCTTTGAGTATTATATTGGATAGAGACCTACGGTTTACGTCCCGATTCTGGCAGAGTCTGCAGCATACTTTGGGTACATAGCTTCGTTTCAGTATGACATTCCATCCGCAGACTGATGGACAGTCAGAGCGGACCATTCAGACTTTGGAGGACTTACTGAGGTCTTGCGTTATGGATTTCGGAGGCAGTTGGGAGGACCATCTGCCATTGGTGGAGTTCGCCTATAACAACAGCTATCATTCGGCTATCCATATGACACCGTTTGAGGCGTTGTATGGTAGACCTTGTCGAACACCCACCCTTTGGGAGGAGGTTGGGGAGGCCCAGCTGCTAGGACCTCAGAGAGCTCAGCAGAATACAAAGTTAGTTCGTACTATCAGACGGAGGGTGTCAGAGTCTCAAGACCGTTAGAAGAGTTATGTTGATCAGAGACGGAGACCCCTGGAGTTATCCATTGGTTATCATGTGTTTCTGAGAGTTTCACCCACGAAAGGGGTGAAGCGATTTGGTCTTCGAGGTAAGCTAGCTCCACAATATATTGGGTCATTCCAGATCTTAGAGAGGATTGGAGCAGTAGCTTACCGTCTGGCGCTACCACCATCTTTAACAAGCATTCACAATGTATTCCATGTATCTATGCTGAGGAGATACGTATCCGATCCAGCACATGTACTATCAGATATATCAGTTCACATTCAGCCTGACGTTACTTACGAGGAGGTTCCTGTATGGATTCTGGACCATAGAGAGCGTCAGTTGCGGAACAAGACGGTCCGACAAGTTAAAGTCGGATGGCAGTATCATTCTGACGAGAAGGCTACTTGGGAGTTGGAGGATACGATCCGAGCTCGATACCCTCATCTTTTTACATGAGGTATGTGGGTTAGAGTTCTTTCAGCATTTATACTATTTGGTTATATTCTAGTGTTTGCTGCTAGTTATAGCGAAATTTGGGGACCAAATTTTTATTAGTAGGCGAGGATGTGAGATCTCGGAAAATTTAATTAATAGGGTTATTTGGAAAATAGCCTTATAGAATTTTTCCGAAATTTTTAGAAATTTTCTAGGAATTTTTCGGAGCTCGTATGACGAGTTTTGAGGGGATTAATTTCGGGTACGGATTAAGCCTGTTTGGGATACCCATTTAAAAGAGGAAATGTTTTAATTATAAATTCCTTTTCTTTTATTCCTTCTCCCCGAAACGCCGATCCACCCGACCCGAACCCTTCTTCCTTTCTTCCCCGACGCCAAATTCTCCCTTCTGCTCGTTCTTCTCTCTCTCTCTCTCTCTCTCTCGCGGATGAAGCAAAGCCGATGAACTTCCGGCGATCGTCGACCTCGACCCAGTGGAGCAGTCGCCGAACGGGCTTCCGGCGATCGTCGATCTCGACCCAGGGGAGCAGTCGCCGGTACAGATCCGGACATGGGTGACCTTCTCCAGCCTTAGGTGAGAGCATCGATCTCTTTCTCCTCTCGGTG
This sequence comes from Zingiber officinale, assembly GCF_018446385.1. Lineage (NCBI taxonomy): Eukaryota > Viridiplantae > Streptophyta > Magnoliopsida > Zingiberales > Zingiberaceae > Zingiber > Zingiber officinale. Next base: position 70,768,570 of record NC_055997.1, on the reverse strand, counting down.
TCGCCATCGATGCCACAAATCCCGATTGCTTGCAAGCTCATCACAGGTAGAGATCTTCCTCTCAGTGTGCTTCGTCACCATTAGGTTCTTTTGGTTATTGATGGCCGATCCTCTTCTCCCTTTATTTCTACATCGCCGGATTCCATTAGATTAGGGCTTGATTTTGGTTGTCTCCGGCCGATTGACCTCCGTTTCCTCCTTCTTGAGTTGTTCACAGAATGATTCGTATATCCTCAAGTTCAATCGGATTGGGTGATACCTTCTGGAGACAATCGATTGAGGTAAGCTTAGGTCTTCTTCTCTGTTACCGATACTCTATTCTTGATTTTCATCTTCTCGTGGTTGATTTAGGTTTCGGTTGATGATGATAGGATCAATTGAGTTGTTGGGCAGAGGCTTGAAGGGTTGATTGGTGTCTTGGATTGCTTGATTTGAGATCAGTGATCTGCTTGTTGATCTATTCTCTTGATCCGAATTGTGGAGTGGAATCCAACACATTGCTGTTCTGTGGACTTTTTGGTTCGGCAGCATCCCATCCATCAGTGTTCCCTTGATCCAGAATCAACAGCAGCTGGATTGAGGTATGGTGTAGTGAGGTTGATACATAATTAGTTATGTGTAGATTTAGGTATGATTGGGATTACATGATTACTAGATGGTTAGTTGATTGTAATCAGATTTATTTACTTAGATTAAACTAATGGAATGATTAGGGTTAAGGCAATTAACCCTAGTCAACTATTGAATTTAATCTAAGTTTAGATTTCTAATCTAATTGGTGATTAGGGGTTAGGTAACTAACCCTAATTGACCGTTAGATTTAACTAGGTAGGGTGTGATTGTGTTGATTAGGGTTTTGCCCTAATTTAGTATTGGGATTTTATTTAGCTATTCATTTGGATTTAGCTAAATAAAATATTTATACGTGTTTGACGCAGGACGCTGATTCGAGACGGGCGTCTCGACTTCGGATTTGGATTGACTGTACCTTCTATTTAAGGTGGGTACCCTTTAACTTATCTTTTGATATTGTCTTATGATATGTATAGTTTATATATAATTACTAGTGGTAGATGGTAGATTTATTTCTTCCCTGGTCTTAGCTTATTTGATACCTATCACATACTTCTTCTGTTAGTTGTTGTACTTTAGAATGGGATGATTTTTACCTTTTGCTATGTTTATGTATGTTATGGAGATGGATTGATACATTTAGTGTTATTTCCACTGGATCAGTTATTGTAGATACTTTTTATATGTTGTTGGATCTATGCTGCGTATATCATGGTTATATTTATATGTGTTTACCTTTTTGGCACGCACATATATGGAGGAGGCTTTGTTCAGGTATGTCATATTGTAGCCGCATGCACCATATCGCATGATTGCATGCTGGGCGATTGACGACTCCATTATTGTTGAGCTCGTCGGCCGGCTACATGGGCCTACACACAACGTGTCCACTCATGGGTATTGGCACAGCACTAGGGTGTGTATGGTAGTTAGCTCTGTAGTGCTCCGCTGGTCCGCTCATGGGTAGTGTGACTGCAGCGTGGTAGCAGGCAGGGATCCCTCCCCGTCATCATGTACCGGGAGATGAGAGCATTGCGCTCCCTCACTATGTTTGAGGTAGGAGGATAGGTGTACTCCGACAGCATCTCATCCACTCGGTCACTCTTCAGGGGCAGTGATGGTAGAGTGCACGGTGTCACAGCCCTACCCACTCGGTCTCACCATTGTGTGTGAGATGACTAACTGGCTGACAGGGGTGACCATGTCATATTTCATCATATGCACAGATTGCATTTATTGTGGTTGTTGCATATTGGATGATGCATTTTGGTGATTGCATATGATTGACATGCATACAGGATACATGCTTATTTGCTCTGACTATTTTTTTTATCTCTGTATGTTCACAGTCAGTTGCCCAAGCCTCGCAGGTGAGTACAGTTTATTTCAGATATGCATTTTATTATTATTCTTGCTATAGACTATACTTTATGCCTATTGCTGGATATTACAGTTCATTTCAGCTATGCATATCTGTTATACTGTTAGGAGATTGTACCATAGATTGTACTGTTAGGAAACTGTACTATAGATCCTATGGTTTAGGAGACTGTACCTTAGGATACTGCTAGTAGTTATATGTTGCTGTACATATCTATTGGTTTACCTACTGAGTTCTTTGAACTCACCCCGTTGTTACTATTTTTTCAGGTTGAGGCCATCAGGAGAGATTCCAGTCGCTAGCCCCTTTATCGCGAGGATTTCCTGTTGTCGGGATCTGTTTTGTTTTTTTGCATCTTATATACTTGTGATGTGGGTTTTGTATTGTGGACTTTATATCGAACACTTGGGTTTACTACTTTTGGTTTTCCGCTGCAGATATATTTTCATTACTTCGTGGATTTTGTCTTTTTTCGTTGTAGTGGAGTAGGATGTTTACATATATCATCGAGATTCTACATTGTCTTTCCTTATTAAACTGTGTGGATTGATTATATGTTGAACTGTGTGGAATGTTGTTATAAACTGAGTGATTTGTTTCTTATTTGTATTGTATTGTTCCGGCCGTGTGGGCCGATGTATAGATATATGTATTCTGGATTCATATTGTCACCCATACAGGGGAGATGCTGCCGAAATTTCTTCGGACAGGGACTACCTGGGGTGTGACAGAAGGAACCGGAGACTTTAAACCATCATACACAGTCTATCGGGGATCTTAGGGAGTGACTCATTTGGGCTTCCTTAGGAGGAAACGAAGACTTTAAACCATCATACACAGTCGATCGGAGATCTTAGGGAGTAACCCGATCGAGCTTCCTTAGGAAGAACCAGAGACTTTAGACCATCATACACAGTCGATCGGGGATCTTAGGAAGTGACCTGTTCGGCCTTCCTTAGGAGTAACCGGAGAGTTTAAACCATCATACATAGTCGATTGAGAATCTTTGGGAGTGACCCGTTCGGACTTCCTTAGGAGGAATCAAAGACTTTAAACCATCATACACAGTCGATCGAAAATCTTAGGGAACGACTCGGTCGGGCTTCCTTAGGAGGAACCGAAGACTTTAAACCATCATACACAGTCGATCGGGGATCTTAGGGAGTGACCTGTTCGGGCTTTCTTAGGAGGAAGTGGAGACTTTAAATCATCATACACAATCGATCTGGGATCTTAGGGAGTGACCAGGTCGGGCTTCCTTAGGAGGAACCGGAGACTTTAAACCTCTATAGTCGATCGGGGATCTTAAGGAATGACTCATTCGAGATTCCTTAGGAGGAACTAGAGACTTTAAACCATCATACACAGTCGATCGGGGGATCTCAGGGAGTGACCCGTTCGAGCTTCCTTAGGAGGAACCGGAGACTTTAAACCATCATACACAATTGATCGGGGATCTTAGGCAGTGACCCTGTTGGGCTTCCTTAGGAGGAACCGAACAATTTAAACCATCATACACAGTCGATCGGGGATCTTAGGGAGTGACCCGTTCGGGCTTCCTTATTAGAATCGGAGACTTTAAACCATCATACACAGTCGAACGGGGATCTTAGGGAGTGACCTAGTCGGGTTTCCTTAGGAGGAACCAGAGATTTAAAACCTCTACAATTGATCAGGGATCTTAAGGAGTGACCCATTCGGGTTTCCATAGGAGAAATCAGAGACTTTAAACCTCTACAGTCGATCGGGGATCTTAAGAAGTGACTCGTTCGGGCTTCCTTAAGAGGAACCAGAGACTTTTAATCTCTACAGTCGATTGAGGATCTTAAGAAATGATCCATTCGGGCGTTCAATTTGAATTAAAAGTTCTACTTCTTCATCTAAAAGAACATCAACATATACCTTAACTGGGGAAAGGGTAGATGCGAGAGAGGAGGTTGTTGGTGCTGTCGATGAGGAGGTCGAAGGAGACGACATCGTTGACTAGGAGGTGTTGGCGGGGACCTTGTGGTCAAGGAATTCAGCGAGGTGGCGATCGAAGGTGTCGTCCAAGCGGTAGAGCATGTTGTAGACCAGATTGAAGTTGGAGATTAGAACCCAAGTGTGGAGGGGAACCACCATCTGCCGCGCATCAACGAAAAAGTTGTTATTCTTTCTCTTTTCTCGATCTTTAATCTTGAGTTACAAGCCGTAAAAGGGAAGCAAGATTCAAATTTTTTTGCAATTATCGGGACGATTTCGAGGATTACACAGTGTACGCCTTCCTGCGTTCGATTAATAGCAAAAAACAAAGATGGAGACAACAAGCGAGAATTTGTTTCTACTGCTTTTCAATCTTGAATAATGCCAAAGGATTCAAACTTTTCTGTGACTTCTTTTGAGCGAATCAGACACCGACAAGTTTTCTTCTCTTTGGAATAAACGAACTGGTTGAGAAACCATCAGGCAAATGTGGAAGGGAACGAACAGGAACGAAGCAATAAAGAAAACGAATAAAAATAACCAAAGCTCCCATCTTGGATAGATTAAATGAACGTAGAAATCAAAATAAAGTCCCCAAATAGGCCGAAAGCAGCAAAACCACCGCATCAACTTAAAAAAAGCATGAGCACCGCAGTGAATCCACCAAAGCGCATTTAACAAAATTCAAAGTGAGGAATGGGATAGATTGTCCATACCTTCGACTCGCTGGTGTTCACCACGTTGCTTCTCGCCATCGCACTTGGAAAAGCCACACCACCACCAAGAATCGGCAATTGAATTTGAAAAGCTCAAAGAAGCGAAAAAAGGCTGCCCTTTTCCAGTTGGAAGACCAAATCGGGAAAATGATCACTCATAAATCGGCAACTCCCACTCCGAAAGAACCCTCCTTTCCACTATTTCCTTTGCGGTGGTGCAGCCAACAACCTTCAAAACCCTAAATCTTGCATGGCAAAGCAAGAAAGGCGAGAGATCGGCGTCTAAGTTTCACATAACTCAAATCATTGGAAGTCCAAATAAATTGTATGTAGGACTCAACATTAAATTGACTCACTAGGGATTTGACATCAGATCCTCTAGACCTATCGAATCTTTCTACTTGATTTCCACGATTTACAAAGATTTTCCTTACCTAGCCACAACTAGGACTTCCCTTTCCTGACCGCAGTTAGGACTAGTCACTTGATAGGTTTCTCACCTTACCCTTGCTAGTCATTCGATTATCCTTGACCTAACTGGACTCCATTAAATATATTGTCAAACAAACATAAAAACTCTAAAGGTCGATTTCACCAACACACCTTGATTATTGTATCAAGATGAGAACATTTGTGAATTGATAATGATCAAAATAAATAAATCCACCATTTATTGAACTTTCTAAAAGCTAGATTAGAATTTATAAGTTGAATTCATGATTAGGTATTGGGAATATCTGGATCAAAAATTAGTACGATGTTAACTTTGAGAAAAAAATGCACTCTTTATTGGTAAAGAGAAAGACTTCGAAGCATGTGATTTATACCACATGTGGTATAGCGACAATAAGTGTATTGGTGAATAGATTTATGCTTTTCTACTATGTATGACCTTTGAGATAATAAATTAATTTCAGTTTTAACCTAAATGACTATTTAGTTCTCTATTTGAAGTTCTAATATGTGCTGCTATTTTAGCATGTATCCTATTGACTATAAATGATTCGATCTATAGAGCATATCTAGGAAAGTAACTGATTAAAATAAATATATTTTAGCTAAAAAGGAAGATTAAAGTAAATTTACATCTTTGGCATTTATTTACTGATCGACTAATTATATTTTTTTTTATTGAATATTTAAATGTGATTATGAATAATTATATTGATTGGAAATATTGAACATGCTTTCGACATATTAGTCATTATAAGCAATTGAAGATGTTCATATTGATGTAAATAATTTAATTTGTGGTAAAGATAAGATATTGATGTCTCTTATTCATTTGATAGAGCAATTAAGTTAAGTGTAACAACTTTTTTAGCAGTAATTGCTTAGTGTACTTGTTGTGGCACAAATAATTTTCCTTTAATTATGAATTGAATGTTCTTATATGGTCTTTATGAATAGATGACCTTTATAAAAAAAAAAAAAAGGTAGATCCGCTACCTTAGCGGCCCCCCTAGTACCGGCCCCATGGATATGGAGGGAGGTTCATGCAAGTACACAGGCCATAGGCGCATGGCGGAGTAAATCTCAAGTCGTCAGTTCCTGAGAATCGACCCCTGGCCATTACGCCAGAGATACCATGCGCCCACTGTCTGCGCTACGCCCTGGGGGCAATAGATGACCTTTATAAATTGACTTGGACGAGTGGAAGATGTTGGACGTGTTCAATTACTACGATGTTATTGAGAGAATGAGCATTACTTACCCATTCCTCTTCCAGAATAATGTTTAGTCACTGCACATGTTACTAAGAGAGTGGGAGTAACGCCCACTCCTCTTTGTATATATTTGTCCCAAGGAAATCAGAGAAGGAATTGGCAAGAGGTGTTGTGCGAAAGGTTTGCATCCGAAGGTTGCATGTCTTGGTAAAACCTCTGCTAAAAAGGAACATTCAATGACAAGAGGGATTTGGTTTGTGAACTAATAAGGGCGGTTTAATCTTGTGATCACTCTTCCAACAACAAACACGAAGAGATTATGATATTTGTCATCGTCCACTCCACTGTAAGTATTTATAGTTTATAGATTTTGTTTCTATATTTCCTTCCATAGAAAGCCAACATAATCGGCCATACCTCCCTCGAACTTAGACAAGTCTCGCGATCGAGCTTCTTTTCCCCTTAGGGGGTCGACTCGACCTTAATTACCTCTCTCAGACTTAGGCATGTCTCAAGATCAAACTTATTTTCCATTTATGGGGAACATCCTCTCCCAAACTTAGGCTGTTCTCGAAATCGAGCATTATTTTCCCCATTACAATAAGGGGTTGACTAGCCTTCTTCTCTCACAAACAATTGTGGATTGCATCGAAGTCTCAAAATGGACTTAATTATTTAGTATCCCAAACAATTAAGGGTTGCCTTACCATCTCAAGATCATCTTGATTATTTTCTTGAGCATTTTTTCCCCCCTACAATAAGTGGTTAACTAGCCTTCTTCTCTCACAAACAAATGCAGATTGCACTGAAGTCTCAAGATGGACTTATTATTTTGTATCCCAAACAATTATGGGTTGCCTTACCGTCTCAGGATCATCTTGATTACTTTTTCTCTAACTTTGTGAATCTATTTGAGTTACAAGAATGAGCTTGGTCTTCTATTATTTTATTCCCAACTAAGTTGATCTGAGTCATGAGATTGAGTATAGTCTTCTCTCCTTGGCTCTATTGATATATCCGAGGCACACGGGATAGAGTCTAGTCTTTTATTATTCTTTTCTCGACTTTGGCGATCTATCCAAGTCATGGAATTGAGCATGATCTTCTATTATTCTTTCCTTGAATTCGCCAATTTATCTAAGTTATGAGATTGAATTTGGTCTTCTATTATTCTCTTCCCGACCTTAGTAGTTCATTTAACGTGAATGATGGAATTATAGATATTATTCTCTATCATATCTCCACTTTCTTCGGCCTAAGTGAAATTGAGTCGGCCTTCTTCTGTCTCCCCCACCTTACCCCACATCGCTTGATCACTTCCTTATATTCTCTCTCTCGATCCTTGGATGTCCATGTTAAAGTCTCGGGATCGAGTTCTTGCTTCTTAAGCCCTATCTTTAGGGTTGAATCCTTTATATCGGACAAGGCTAGGTTTGTTGAATGTTCACATATAGGATATATTTTCCTTTTTTATCTAAGTTAAGTGCATTATATGTTTATATATTAAAAAATATACTTGAGTACAAAACTTTCAGGAAGGACACTCAGTAATGGAGCCTCCTGCGTTGCGTCTATAATTCGACTTCCCAAGTTACTCCTAGAGTGGGACATCGCAAGTCACTACTGAGCACTACGTATCCCGAGTAGCCTATCCACTTGGTGTCTCAACTCCCTGACTCACTCTCGAAGCGAGACAACCCAACACTTAGTGCTACATACATTGGACAACATCCCAAAGCTCTTTGAATCAGATTTAATTTAACTTGGCTCCTCAGTCCCACACGAGGGAAGAAGCATTGATATCAGAGTAGTAATTCCTTGTCAGCAAAATAAACTCAGCCTATATATGGTGTCTCTAATTGCACAAACTCAACTAATATGGCCCTACTCTAGATCAGAATCCAATATGGTCCATGCACGACCAAAACCAACAACTCTAAGATCCAATGACCCGTTAGATTTTAGAATAATAATCTTTTATTAATATTAAAGTAAATGGAATGAGTAAGAGGAACTTGGTAATCAACCCTAGCCTTACTTTCTTAATCCTCTATGTTTTTTCTTTACTATTTTAATTTTATCTTTCAAAATCCCATGATAACTTAAACATCCTTCACTCCCAACGCCCATTGATATGATTTAATCCATGCAGGTCGATCTGGCCAAAACACGGAAGGAAACTTCATCAGGTATTTTCAATGAGTAGGAGATTTCTGCCACATCAAAACTAAACTATGAGCTAGAAATAATTTTCATTTATTTTGTTACAATTCAAATTCAATAATTAGATATGTTCTAATGATGAGAAATTGAACCTTGAGATTTCAGTACACCACAACGCCACAAAATTATTCAAATCAAAGAAGCTAAAGTGGATAGCTGAAAAGAACACATCAGGCAAACATGAATCTCCTTGGAGAGCCAAATGATTTGGATCAGAATTTCGGTGGCTCCCATCCTCCCGGGCCACCATAGATGAAACCAGAATCCACATTATATATGCCTTCGTAGAAGGGTTTGCCAATATCAAGGAATGTTTCTGCATGCTGGACGTTTGACGGGTATGGATCAAGCCCCCCATTCAAAACCCTGATCTTCTTAAAAGATGCTCCACCCAGTTCCCCATTGCCCGTAGGAGGACTAGGCTGATCCGTAGGAGAGCTAGCTGTCGCACTCAATTGAATCCTAGAAGAATCTGCCATGTTGTTCAAGATCTCCTTTGGCCAATAGCCAATCGGTTCTTGGTCATTGTACAGCATCCAGTTCGACGTTTTTCGATCCTAGAAATAACATGCCGACCTTTATTTTCAAACCATCAAAACCAAAAAAAAAATTGACAGTTGAGCTTCTGTTACCCTATAAATACTGAGAGCCAAATTTCTTAGGGTGTAAACTAGGCCTGGTGTCAACTTTTCACTTGTTTGGACGAAACCAGAACAATGGATGTTGAAACAACCAGTACTTTGATACCCATCTGACTAAAAACAAAATCCAGTTATGAACATGAACTATAGTAAATCGATGAAGACTACAATATTCCAAAACTCACAGTCCAATAAGTGAAGAAGTGAGTAAAGTTATCTCCCTCAACTTCATGATGAACCTACACAAGAGATCAGAATCAGTGATCAGTTGAATGCAACAACAACCCATGTGCATTGACTATTTGCGATTAATACTGACATGAAATCCGGCTTGTAAGACGTTGTGGAATGTCAGAGGGCCTCTTTCTCCTTTACTGATAATCATTTGTGTTGCGCTTGTTTGACTATCCAATATACCGGAAAGTTGATAAACATCCAAATCAGCTGATATTCCATAGAACTTCTCTGGTCTATTCCAAGACGAAAATGACACTCCAACAGTCTGCAAATTCATATGTATAAATTCAGAATAGAATATTTAAACCCTTGCAAATGTATAGCTGTATATATATATATACTTACATAAGCTTGAACAGAAACAGTGTCCTCTTGCAGACCTATGCGTTTGGTTCGTTGGATTTGCTTTGCTCTGATCAAATCTTCTCTTGTAGTTCTTCTGATAAGGACAGTGCCCTGAGGACAACGTCTAGGCAGCTTTACGGTCTCGGAGGATAGATTCTTGTTCATGCTCTTCAGAAATGACGTAGATTTAATCTGTGTGATTAATTGTTCATAGTCAAATGCATATTATGAGCACTGATGAAGATATAATATATAATTGAGATTGTTTTACTTACCTGAAGAGTGTGGTTCTTAAGCAAAGGATGATCGAAAGCTGGTTGTTTGTAAATATCCACACAGTCAAATGTGATTCCATACTCATCCTGTATCATTAATTTTTAAAAATAATAAAAAAATATTTATAGGAAAAATTAAAAATATTTAAATATGAGAAGATGGTGTGGCTTGCCTTGAAAGATTTGACATAAGGCTTGTTGAGGGATTTGAGTTGTATTTGCAATTCTTTCTCTTCTGCTTCAGACAAATACCTTGCAGTATGATCTGCAGCAACTGAGTGATACAGAAGAGCATAGAGAGTGAATAAAACTAGAGCTTGTGATCCTTCCATGTGACCCATCTTCTCTTGAATTAAACAAATCCACAGACGCTTATAAAGCGGAATAAAATCTTCTAAAAAGGAATGTTAATAAATACAGATAGTTAGGAAAAAAAAAGGTGAAATAGCAGGTTTGGAGATGATTAGAACTAAAATGGGATTTTATTCATGATTAGCTGGTTTATGCGATGTGTAATTAATATTCAAGATATGCAATTTATGAATAATTTAAGCCAATTTAATTATCTTCTTAAAAAATGCCTGTCAAAGGTGAAAACAATTATTTTGAATGCAATGGAAAATTTAAATTAGTGGAAAAAAGTACTAATTTGAGGATTTCAGGGAGACTTGTTGTTAAATATAATATGTTAAATTATATAAATAGTGGTATTACTGGAATCTAAATAATTATCAATTATAAGAATCTATTTATTCTTGGTAATTTTTTTAATAAAAAACTGTATTCATTTAACAAACTGAAATGATTAATAAATATTGATGGACGTTTTTTTTTTTTTTTTGCATATCCTTAAAAGAAATATTTTCAAAAATTAAGAATTCAAAGTGTAAAATCATTTTATCTCAAGTATTTTTTTAACAAAGAAATACCATTATTGGGCATCATCTAATTGCTTGCGTCAATAGGTATAGTTAAGTAGTGAAAGAAATTATAATTAATTTCTTAATCAAATTTTTTTTATCATTTATTAAAAATACATGAGTTGTAAATTTAAGAATATTCCCTCTAATTCCTTAGGCCTTCAAAAGGGGCAGAGGAGGGACCATCCCCAAGGGTACCTTGAACCTGCACAGATGTAGGCAGATCACACTGTAGCGTTAGGGCCAAAAAATCAAGGAAGAGGTCTCTAATATAGGCTCTTCAACGCTCAAGTTAGAACCAGCGCAGAGCAAAAAAGTGTGGAAAGAATAAGATGAACAGTAGTAGATGAGTGCATATGTGTGTGTACCTGGCCTAGGGTGAGGATCTCCCTCTTTAAAATGCCCTATAACCTTCGTAATCATAAGGCATTCAAGAATGTCAGGTGTCAAGGAGTGTCGGATGAGGTACGATGAACTCCCATTGGGTAGAGGAAGGTTCCACCTTACTCATCTGTCAAAAGTGTTGGAATATTCTTTGGTAGATAATCGTTATTGTTTGACAGCAGTTGGGATTCTATGACAATGTTGTCTCCTGATAATAGTCCGACTGGCTAAGAAGCTGCCCAGGAATAGACTGGGGGTGATGTTCAGGAGAGATGAGGAGACTTAGCCCTGATGGATTGGTCGATTGATGAACCGACTAGGAGTAGACTAGGAGCGGTGCCCATAAGAGATGATGGGACTTAGCCCTGATGGTATGCCTGGCTGAGGAACCGATCAAGAGTAGACTAGGGACGGTGCCCAAGAGAGGTGAGGAGACTTAGTCCTAATGACCTGGTCGACTAAGGAACCAACTGATGGATCAAAAATAAGCAATAGAGAGGGAGGGTGAATATCGCTCGTTAAAACTTTTTATTTTGTATCATAAAAACAATTAGAGTGCAGCGGAAAATAATAAGACAAGTTTAGTTACTTAGTTCGGAACTTATGTCGACTCCTACTCCAAAACCTATGATCCTTGATCGCACCGATGGATAATCTCCTATAACTCTTTTTCTGAAATCCTCGAAAAGAAGTAATCCGTACAAATGAAACTAGAAGATAGTAACACACTACTATCTTCTTGAAATTAAAATAATGCAAGCTAATTAAAAATATACTAACAATAGGTAGGAGATGAATCTCTATCAGCATTACTTGATGGAGCAGCTTGTTTGTAAAGATGGAGCGTAGAGTAAGAGCATGAACATTAGTTTTGCACAGAGATGAATTGAGAATTAATGCCTTGCCTCGCACCTCGAGCTCCCCTTATATAATCTTAGTTCGGTCGACTAAAAGCAATTCGGTCGACTGATCCTCTTATCGGTGACTGAATCCCTTGCTTTTCTTCTTCGACGAGATCCGATCTCTGTGAATTTATGAGCATTTATGGTTTAGTCGACTGATTCCCTTTATCGGTCGACTGATCTGTATAGTTTCCCTATTTGCCAAGATTCACCATTAATTCTCTGATTATTCGATCCATCAATCCTTCAGTTCAGTCGATCGATCAGCCTGACGCCCATGTTTGCTTCGGCTCGATTTGATCTCTGCCATGCCACCTTTGTTTGGTCGATCGATCCATCGTTCAGTTGACCGATCAGTCATTTTACCAAACATTGCTTCAGACTGATCTTTGTTCTGTATCAACTTGGTTCGGTCGATCAATCCATGGGTTCGGTTGTCTGATTAGACCGATTCTTACAAAATAGAGTTAAAAAAATATTCATGCAGAATAAAGTTAGGACAATAATATATAATGCATGAGTAGTAATTGATAGTAGAACTTGTTAGGGTTGCAAGGTTGTAAACATAGTCCCACATTGAAAACACATGGGAAAGATCATGAGTTTAAAACGATGCATGATTTCTCTATTGGCATGAGGCCTTTTGAGGTGAGCCCAAGAGCAAAGCCATGAGGGCCTAGACCCAAAGTGGACAATATCATGTCATTGTGGAGATATCTAAATTCTTTTCGATTAAACAATTGGTATCAGAGCTGGACTGCCAGAAGGACTAATTGCCGACTGTGCACAAGAGCCATGGTCCAATCGAACCATGTGGGTGGAATATTGACCTCAAACGAAGAAGTGGGGGCTCCCATGTCCGCATCAAGAGAACCAGACACTAGGCAGGAAGTTCTAATTACGACTAGGCAAGGAAGTCCTAATAGGTCGGGTGGACCGAGGGACAAGAAGTCCTAGTGGGTTGAGGATCGGACGTTAGGGAGCCTGTGGTCCTTTGTTTGAAGGGGGGGGGGGGGCAATTGTTGGGGTTGCAAGGTTGCAAACATAGTCTTACATTGAAAATACATGGGAAAAATCATGGGTTTAAAAGGATGCATGATATCTCCATTGGCATGAGGCCTTTTGGGGTGAGCCCAAGAGCAAAGCCATGAGGGCATAGGCCCAAAGTGGACAATATCATGTCATTGTGGAGATATCTAAATTCTTTTTGATCCAACAGAACTGTCTTGATCTTAACTTGGAAACCTCCCAATTTCTTCAGTTAGATCAGTGACCTAGGGTTTATCCCTTCTCGGGACACGACCTTCCCGTCGCTCCACTCTAATTGATTACCTCCACCTATCTGCTAAATATTTGGTTCTCTAGACCTATTTGGACTTTCTTTGTTTAGTGTCTGATATTCTGATCCACTAAAACTTTTCCTACAATACTAAATTAGGCAACAACAATAATAATAATACAAAATACTATAGTAAAATAAAACTTAGATTTACCTAGATCTGCTGGTCCGGTCGACCGTGTGCGGTTAACCGAAAACCATCGATCAACTTTGCTTGGAGTTCACTCCTATAAGACTTCTTGTTACCTAAGGTTTCCTCCCCTTAGGATTTTCTTTATATGGTTTCACTCACCAGAACCTAGAGTTACCTTCCTCTAGGGTTTTCTCCACCTGGCTTCACTCACCATGATTTAAGGTTACCTCCCCTAGGGTTTTCTCCATCTAGTTTCACTCACCAGAACTCAACATTGGATCGGGCCACCATGAATGTGATATCGGGTCCTCTAGACCTACCGAATCCTTCTACTTGGCTTCCACAATCTATCGAGATTTTCTTTGTATAGTTACAACTAGGACTTCCCTTACCTAACCGTAGTTAGGACTAGTCACTCAGTTGACTTCTTACCCTTGCCTAACTACTACTAGGACTTCCCTTAATCAAGTTTAATTAAATATATTTGTTGAACATTAAAATCATGGAGGTTGATTGCACGAACATCGACTAGGATTTATCTTAAGAGTCGTACTTTTGAGGTGGGAGAGTCAAGTCCCATAAGTGCTTCCCAATCTTGAAGCTCCTACGATCCAAGATCACTTGAGGCATGATCATAGAGGCATGATCCAAGTGCTTCCCGTACTTTTGAGGCATGATCATAGAGAAGGGGGAATAGGGGAATTAGGACTTCCCAATCTTGACCACTGCTTCCCTTTTGGACTAGGCCAGAAACTTCTCAGCTTTAACTGTCACCTATCCTTGACTTTTGACCTCCACGTTCCCTTGACTATTGACCTTCTAATATCACCGAGGTCCTTCATTATGCACTATATCATGAGCTTCCCTCTTAAGTATAGTTGAAGGAGGTTCATGACAGACTAACTAGGCTCGCGCTCCATTGTTGTCCTGTCATTTGACCTCCACACCAATGACTTCTTCTTGAAGCTATTTCTTACAACGCCCTTTAAGAAGGAATGCCTATTCGTTGTTTTAAATGCAAGGTAAGGTGCCAGTGATAGCGTATCAAGGTAATTATTTGCTATTGCTTCTATCATAAATGTCATTTTATGGGAGGACACCAAGTGTCCAACCTTATTTCGATATGATGGCTGATGCATGCCTTTTCGCATGAGTCCAGATGAAAATTCCCCTTCTTCAATCTGACGACAACCCTTATAGGACCGTTTCGATCATATGGCTTATGTTACTAGGCATCCTACGGGTCCTAGTTTAAAAACCCTAAATGCTGTGGAGAAAACCTTATTTGTGCTTCGTCTTCTTCAACCTTTAGCTCCTATGATCCCCTGTTCCCCCTTCTCTGTGATCATCCATATAAGTGCTTATTCTCAACCCTATTCCTTTCTTTACCCTTCTCTTTTTTTCGTTCCCTGATGATTGCTTAAGAAACCCTAGTTCCGTGGTATACCACCTTCTGTTATGATTTTGATAGTTGTGACCTCTTGTTGACTAGGATGAACCTAGAGATCCTTGTAACCTTTTCCCTTAGCATTCCTGGCCCGTAAGATCACCCTCATCGTCATCCTCCTGGCTTCTTTACCTTTTTTCAAGGATCAATTTCACGATAGTCTACAATTCCCCATCCCATAGTTCTTTTCTAACCTAAGCTAGTATTTTTGTGTTCCCCTTTCTCAATTTACGCCTAACTCTTTTCGCGCTATGTGCGGAATGGTAATCGTGTGTCGTTTCTACAATGTACCCTTATCTCCTTATCTCTTTTGTCATTTTTATTTTCTCAAGAAGTCTAAACCTGAAGTGTTCATAGTTTAATCCTGGCCTATGCAGTATTCTTTAAGAACATGCCTGCCTCTAATAAGGGATAGAAATCCCATTTTTTTTATTCAAGCTTCTAATTCCATACATTGGCTGACCGCGTAGCGGTCAGATCTTCCTTCTCCTTCCAAGTTAGGGGACCACCACCATTAACCCACCTGTGCTGCCACTTCAGAGAAGTTAACAGGTGTGCTATTCCTTGATGTTCGTAGATTATAGATACTTTTATGAATGTTTTGATACACATATACTTATATTTCATGAGTATAATTTATGTTTATTACACCCTATTTCATTATGATGTCATATTTCTACTTTTTTTTGGTTTGGAGATCTACTCTTTATTTGTTTTAATTGATAGGATGTGATTTAGAGCAAAAATGTAGCTTAAATAGAGTTTAGAACCTCCAAAATGCTTAGGTTGTGTGGAATCCATACGGCCATGTTAATTTCTAGATGTGGAGAAGGCTCTGGCCGTATTATTTAACATGGTCGTGTGGAATTTCCAGAGTTTTCTGCACTGCAGATCAAAAGTAAAATGACCATACCTTTTTTCTTGTTTGGAGTTTCAGGATATTCTTTATACTAAATGTAGATAATTTCAAGATCTACAATTTTGGTGAGGACTTAAACCCAAGAATACCATATTAAGATGTGCTAAATGGCCCTACAAGAGTCACATGGCCTTGACATACGATCGTGTCAAATTCTATATTTTCTACACTGTATATCAAAAGTAAAATGTTCACATCTTTTTTCTCGATTGGAGTTTAGGGCTATTTTTTATACCAAATTGTAGTCAACTTCAAGAACTATAACCTTTTTGAAGACTTCAACTCAAGAATACCACGTTAAGATGTGCTAAAATGGTCTATAAGGTCTATATGGCCTTGACACACAACTGTGTCAATCCATACATTCGTGTGGAAGTTTCAGAGAAGAAGAAGAGTTTGGTGGCATGGAATCCACACAGCTGTGCCACCAAACTAGAGCCAAGGTAGCACATGGCTGTATGGATTCACACGACCATGTCATGGCCCAAGTAAGGGTCATGACTAGAGCTATAAAAGGGGGTTTTCTCCCCCTTTTCACTCATCTTTGGCCCCCCCCCCCCCCCTCCTTTCCAATCCTTGGGGGAACCCTAGATCTTCCATCTTCGTTGATCCGTCCACCTTCGAGGCAAGGAGACCCTTTGAAGACAATGACAACGCGTAGCTAAGCATCTCTCCTCCTCATTTCTTGAATTTGGGTTGTAAAATGTTATCCTTCATGACTTTTGTTTGTTCTTCCTTTGCTATGGAGTAGATTCTCTAGTTCTAGGATGTAGGAAGTAGTTGTAATGTATTATGATGTATGAACTATGTATTTCGATATTTTCTTATACTATGAAGGGTTTATATTATGTTCTATGTGTACTATACCTTGTATATATTTGATAAAATATGTGTGAGGTCAATACATATAGATGTAGGGTTTTGATCATCATGTAAAGGAAGAGCGTTGGATTGTAAGAGCATGGGACCTTATGATAGAAGGTATCCCTTACTTTCAACAACATTTCCTTGAAATGGGGATCGATTCTTTACTAGGGAGATTAATTAGAGTTTAGAAGCTTCCCCCAAATTAATGTTAGGAAGTAATTTATGGTCCTAGTGATAGGGATTCCCTCTTAACTGGACTTCCTTGGTACCTGTTTACTTAATTGCATTAATTTACCATTATGAATTGACTATGTAATCTTGGAACATATGACCAGGGGTTCTAGTGACAGAGATTCCCTCTTAACCAGACTTCCTTAGTACCTCTCTACTTAATGACATTAGAATTGGGTAGACTCTCTATTGCAATCTACTCAGGGGTTGTGCTAAGCTTTAGTTTAAATCCCTACACGAGTGTAATCATGGAGTTAGGTAGATGAACAATGCATAAGAACATTAACTAGTATCATAACCAAACTGAAATCCTAGAATCTATTATCCTTTCCCTCAACGGTTGATCACACCATCACTAGACAAACAAGTTGAACCTCCACCATGAATTTAAAGGGAATATTGGGGAATGAAAGATCAATCCTCATCAAAACCGCCACTAAGGGTTCATTTTCCACAAAGGCTAGTGGGGGCCAACAAAGATAAAGATTTTGACAAATTCTATGATTCCAATACTATTGAGTGCAAATTTTTTAATGTGTATAAAGATGAGGACTCTTCAGATGAGAAGTGTAATGTTAATGTAGTGATTAGTGTAAGGAACTAGGGCGCTAAACACATTTATACGCAGCGGAAAACTTCTAGTTCCTCCAGAAGATCCATGCGAAGGGAAAGAATATTATACTAAGTTTTTACATAAGGTCATAAGAGGGTTATACCTTTAGTGCGTGCTCACGGACTCTAGATAGCTTGGATCTCAGCACGATTATACGTTCGCGCCTCTACAGTATCCACACAAACAAACGTTCGTTTGTCTCACAAACTCACAAAATGGAGATAGGTTATGCTAGCAACCTAGAAAAGGGATTTCTGCCATGAGAGGGGAAGAGCAAGGAGAATGAAGATCTACACCAAAAATGAAGAGAAAAATGCTTAAGTATTTTCATCTAATGAAAACACTTAATGAGCATTAATTCAATTAATGAGCCTTAATGTGCATTTACACTCCATTAAGGACCACAATTAAAACTCCTCATTTCAAATTCAATTTCGAAAATTGAATGAAATGATTCATTGAATTTTGAAATTCAATGAATATGTCCATTAATCCTCACTTGAGTCTAACTCAAGTCTAATTGACTTGAGTCCAACCAAAGTCTAATTCACTTGAGTCTAACTCAAGTCTAATTCAACCAAGTCTTACTCAATTAATCTCATACAATTCAAATCCAATGAATCACTATTTCATTAATTCAAATTGACTCATTGAGTCTAGTATTACGTAACCGCAAGTATACAGTTTCGTCGTCAGTAATAAAAAGATATCGAATCCACAGGGACTGTTGATTAAGCATTAGTCAACTTCGCACGACGAATTATCTAGACAATCTAAAATAGTTCACAAATGCAAGAGAGAAAGAAAAGAGAAATGAAAGAGAGAAAAGAGCGTAAGTGAATGAAGGGGAATAGATACTAGGATTTCGGTTTCATTGTAATACTAGGCGATGTTACATAGATTGCTTAGTTCCTATCCTCTATGTTCATGCTCTTGTAGGAAGTTAGATTCATTATCGACTCTCCCTTGCAGTGGATAAGTCGGCATGATCTATTACTCCATGCCCTATGCTACTAAATGGAAGTGATTCCTATGAAGTCTGTTAGCGGGGCAACCCTATCACGACGCCCCTCTGTCATACAACATAGAAACACACTAACACACAATAACATAGAAATAGAAATAGTGATTATGCCCGATCCCCTACTTCCTTGTAGAGATTTGTTTCTCCTTTCAAAGTGATACCCTAGACGTCCGTTAGCGGGGCAGCCCTGTCACAACGCCCCTCGGTCATACGATCTAGGGTATTCTCCCCCTATGGGATTAACAATTCTACGCAACTATTTGATAAAATATGCAAAAGATATATATAATTAAACTTCACACACACATATTTCATCAAACATGAACAAGGAATCAACAAGTCATTGAATAGAAACATGGTAAATCTATATAGTTTTACATCTCCATCACATCACAAATACTTCCTACATCCTAGATCTAGAGATCTACTCCATTACAAGAGAATTTACAACCAAAGACTATAAGTAAAGCAATCTACAACTCAATACATGGAGATAGAGAGAAAAGAATGCTTATCTTTGAAGCGTAGAATCCTTGGAAGCGCTCCCTTGCTCCGGAGGAGGATGGAGCGTCGTAGATGATGGAGAATGAATCTCTAGGGTTTCCCTCTAAGGGGAGAACCCTTTCCCAAGGAGAGGGACAAAGTCCCAAACCCAAGATAAGTCAAAGAATGAGGATCTTGACCCTTTTATACCTCCTCCAACAAGCAAGGATCGTGTCTATATATGAAGCTTGAGATAGGCACAACATTCTTTTCTTGTGATCCCTTATAACTTTGATCCCAAGAATGTGTGCACATTCTTCTAAGTCCTTTATATCAAATTGTTTGGACAACCATACCCTTACGTCCAATAATACCTTGACATTATTGCCAATTAACAAAATATCATCTACGTATAGTACAAGAAATACCACCACGTTTCTGTTACACTTCTTGTATACACAAGACTCATTCGGACACTGAATAAATCCATATGACTGGATTACTTTGTTAAACTGGATGTTCCAAGATCTTGAAGCTTGCTTCAGTCCATCAATGGACCGATTGAGCTTGCACACTAGATGCTCTTTGCCCTTTTCAATGAACCCTTTTGGTTGCTTCATATGGATGTTTTCTTCAAGACTTCCATTAAGGAAAGCTGTCTTGACATCCATTTGCCAAATCTCATAATCCATATGAGCGGCAATGAATAAGAGTATCCGGATAGACTTAAGCATGACTACCTGCGAAAAGGTCTCTTCATAATCGATTCCCTCTTTCTGAGTGTACCCTTTCGCAACAAGCCTTGCTTTGAAGGTTTCTACCTTCTTGTCTGTACCACTTTTCCTTTTGTAGATCCACTTGCATCTAACAGCTTTTACACCATCAGGTGGTTCTACAAGCTCCCAGACTTTATTAGAATACATAGATTCTATTTTTGAATTCATTGCCTTTTGCCAAGATACTACATCTATATCTTGGAGTGCTTCGTCATATGTCCGGGGATCAAGTTCATGTTTGCCCGGGATCAAGTCTGAAGACTCTCCCAAAAATATAAATCTCTCAGGTTGCCTCACAACCCTCCCACTACGACGAGGCACTGTCGGTGGTTGTGTATCATATGTGACACGTGTTGTAGTCTCTTGTGGTATTTCATCTTGTACTGTTGGTACTAAAGTAGACGTACCCTCTCTAAGTTCTTCTAGAACAATTTTGCTACTGGGCTTGTGGTCCATTATATAGTCTTCTTCTAAAAATTGGGCATTGGTGCTAACAATGACCTTCTGGTCTTTAGGACTATAAAATTGTAACGACCCAATTTTCCTCATTATGAGTTCTAAAAGTTCTTAAAAATATTTAGAAATACTTTAGAAAAATACTAGAGATTTTTAGAAATTTTTAGAGTATTTTTATGTAATTTTTGGAGGTCGTTTGGTATTTTTACTAAACGAAGGAAGTTTCGACAAAAAAATATCCAAGCCAAGAATTGAACCCACGACCTTTGACTCGGTCAAAACCCGGATGACCAGGTGTGCAAACGGATTTTTCTGTTTAGAAAAGGTAGTGAATTTATTTAAGATAGTTAACAGAATATTGGATTATAAAAGGGATAAGTTGATATTGGATTTGTCTGTTTAGAAAAGGTAGCGAATTTATTTAAGATAGTTAACAAAATATTATAAAAGGGATAAGTTGATGTTGGATTTGTCTGTTTAGAAAAGGTAGCGAATTTATTTAAGATAGTTAACAGAATATTGGATTATAAAAGGGATAAGTTGATGTTGGATTGGTCTGTTTAGAAAGATAGCGAATTTATTTAAGATAGTTAACAGAAATATTAAGTTATAAAAAGGGAGAACTTAGGGATTATTTTCCAAAACCTAAACCTCTCCTCTCCTTTTCTCTCTCGACGGCACAACGTCTCCTGTTTGGGTGAAGGAAAAAAGGGGAGGATCTAGGGTTCCTCTCTGGCAGTCGGCCAAGGGAGATTTCCGGGAGATCTTCACATGGTTGTGATCCTCTCGTCAAGGGGAAACCGTGAGCACAAAGGAGGGGTCGAAGCTTGCAATTCCCGCAAACCCTAGAAGATTTCTTTCCTGTTGTAAGCCCAAGAACGCAAAGGTAAGTGCTTCTCACCTGCAGTAGGAGTAGTTTCGGACCTTTGTTCTTCTTGAATTCGAAGCATGAGGAGCGCTAATAGTGCAGATTTTTAATTAAGCTCATATGCAAATTTTTATGTAAGCTTATAGTGCAGGTTTTAATTAAGCCTATAGTGCAGATTTTAATTAAGCTTATAGTGCATATTTAAAATTAAGCTTATAGGTGCAGATTTTAATTAAGCCTATAGTGCAGATTTTAATTAAGTTTATAGGTGCAGATTTTTACTTAAGCTTATAGTGTAGATTTTAATTAAGCTTATAGTGTAAATTTTAATTAAGCCCATATGCAGATTTTTATGTAAGCTTATAGTGCAGATTTTAAATTAAGCTTATAGAGCAGATTTTAATTAAGCTTATAGTGCAGATTTTAATTAAGCCTATAGTGCAGATTTTAATTAAGCTTATAGTGCAGATTTTTATTTAAGCTTATAGTGCAGATTTTAATTAAGCCTATAGTGCAGATTTTAATTAAGCTTATAAGTACAAATTTTTATGTAAGCTTATAATGCAGATTTTAATTAAGCTTGTAGTGCTGATTTCTTAGAGCTTAAAATACAGATTTCTTTAGAGCTTGTAGTGCAGATTTCTTAAGAGCTTATGGTGCAGATTATTTTAAAGTTTATAGTGCGGATTTTTGGTGGAACTTGTAGTGCAGATTTTTGGTGGAACTTGTAGTGCAGATTTTTGGTGGAATTTATAGTGCAGTTTTTAAAGAAAAAGATTATAATGCAGTTTGGTTAAGTATTATAGTGCAAAATTTATGTTTGCATAGTATGTAGAAATAGTGTAGCATAGAATGCAGAATCTTGATTAGTATAGTATGCAGAATTTTGATTAGCATAGTATGCAGATTTTTGTTTATGCATTTCAAAGTTAGAATTTGTTTAAAACATTTCAGTTTTTAAAGAAGCATTCTTTTATTAGAGGTATTAACAAGTATAAGAAAGATAAAGAAAAGAAAGAAAAAGGCCAAGGCCTTAAGTAGATCCCAAAGTCAAGACTTTAGGGATTTTGGAACACAAGGTGCTCGTTAAAATGCCAAGGCATTTAAAGAAGAAGTAATTAAGATAAATCAGCTTATAAATCAGTATTTTACTTTTATCAGTGGCACTGTGCTGGACTCTTAGTTGTCCTTGGGTTGGGCTCCCATAGTCGTCCCTAGGTTTAGATAACATAGTAAACCCTACTAGATTCGAGACCAGCTATCTCGGGTCTAGTTAGGGATGCACACATAGCAAGTACAGTTGTCGAGCCCAAGAAGAAAGTTGATTATTATTTTGAAGTATTATAAGTATAAGCTTTTGAACAAGTAAAATAAGTTTCACATAAGTATAAAAGTATTAAAGTATAAGTTTTAAACAAGTGAAATAAAAGAATAAGTTTTTAAGCAAGTGAAAAAGGTTTTAGAAAGTGTTTAGAATTCAGCAAGTTTTAGTTTCCCTTCTGCTAGCATGTTATTCTGATTAGCTTTACATGTTTAGCATTCCAGTATGCATTATTCTTTTGTTATTAGATGAGCATGTGTAGTAGTTTTCTTAGAGTTTTCAGTTCTTGGATTTCAGTATGTTTACATTCATATTCGAGTTTTGTGAGTTAGATAGCACTTACTAAGTAATTTTGCTTATAGTTGCATTTCCTCTTACTGCAGATAAAGGAAAGGAAAAGTTATAGCAAAGGAAGGCGACAAGAAGGTGCGGATGGATGTGTGATGCCTGGACTATAGAAGCCTTGGGACCTAGCATAAGAATTTATTAAGATTGCCATTTATTAAGAATGTATTAGATGAGTCATTTAGTCTTCCGCTGCTAGTTAATTATATGTTTTGAGTTCTTTGAGAGATTTAGGAATTACTATCAACATGTGAATAAGGATAGTTAAGTAAAGGTAGTAGTCCAGTAGTGCTCTGCTCTCATAGTCCAGTAGTGAGGAGGGTGGGGTGTTACAAGTTGGTATCAGAGCAGTTCCTATTCTCCACCATCACACATCAGCACCATCTTTGCCATCTTCAAGTAAGAAAGTATTTAATTTTTCTTTTATGCTTGTTAATTGCGGTATAGAGTATCTGCTTATATGCACTTAAAAAAAAATTCCTCATCACTGTATAAGTATGAACCGGGAACCTAAGCCTGGGGAGCTTGCTAATTTATGTTCTGGGATAGTGATATGATTCGAGGACCTAAGCCCGGTGAGCGCGCCAGAATCAAACAAGATGTGTTCTGGGATGGTGGTATGATCCGGGGACCTAAGCCCGGTGAGCGCACCAGAATCAAATAAGATGTGTTCTAGGATGGTGGTATGATCTGGGGACCTAAGCCCGGTGAGCGTGCCAGAATCAAACAAGATATGTTCTGGGATGGTGGTATGATCTGGGGACCTAAGCCCAGTGAGCGCGTCAGAATCAAACAAGATATGTTCTAGGTGTAACGACCCGGCCCTCTTGGCCCATTTGGCGACCTCTCATGTCGTCGACCGTCGGCCCTTATGTCGTCGGGCCATTTGGCGACCTCTCATGTCGTCGACCGACGACCCTTGGCTGTGCTGTTACTCACTAGGACTTTCCACCCCTGGTCAGTGGATTTTTGCCTCCCCCAGGATTCGAACTCTAAACCTCCAGGCTTAAGTATTAGAGTTTATGAATCCTGGTAACCAAGTGATTTTTATTGTAATGACCCGACCCTCTTGGCCCATTTGGCGACCCTCGGGTCGTCGACCGTCGACCCTTATGTCGTCGGCCCATTTGGCGACCTCTCATGTCGTCGACCGACGACCCTTACCCCTGGTCAGTGGATTTTTGCCTCCCCCAGGATTCGAACTCTAAACCTCCAGGCTTAAGTATTAGAGTTTATGAATCCTGGTAACCAAGTGAGATCTCACTTGGTTACCAGGATTCATAAACTCTAATACTTAAGCCTGGAGGTTTAGAGTTCGAATCCTAGGGGAGGCAAAAATCCACTGCCAGGGGTTGAAAGTCCTAGTGAGTAACGACACGACCAAGGGTCGTCGGTCGACGACATGAGAGGTCGCCAAATGGGCCGACGACATAAGGGCCGACGGTCGATGACCCGAGGGTCGCCAAATGGGCCGCCAAATGGGCCAAGAGGGCCGGGTCGTTACACTTGGATGGTGGTATGATCCGGGGACCTAAGCTCGGTAAGCGCGCCAGAATAAAGGGGAACTCCGGTCCTATGTTCGGACCCCTACCAACCTAGCGCTAGAATAGTTGTCTGATCAACAACTTATGTTACGGTACTACTAAGTGCAACTAGACCACCACAATAGTACGTTTATAAGTATGCATGCAAGTATGTTCAAGTCATGTTATGTTTATATTTACGTTTATGTTTAGGTCTACGTTATGTTCATGTTATGTTTTTGCCTATGCATATGGATGCTAACTAACGCATGTACAAGGTAGAGAACGTGCTATAGAATTATTCTAAGTTCGAGGACGAACTTTTTATAAGGTATGGGGGATTGTAACGACCCAATTTTCCTCATTATGAGTTCTAAAAGTTCTTAAAAATATTTAGAAATACTTTAGAAAAATACTAGAGATTTTTAGAAATTTTTAGAGTATTTTTATATAATTTTTGGAGGTCGTTTGGTATTTTTACTAAACGAAGGAAGTTTCGACAAAAAAATGTCCAAGCCGAGAATTGAACTCACGACCTTTGACTCGGTCAAAACCCGGCTGACCAGGTGTGCAAACGGATTTTTCTGTTTAGAAAAGGTAGCGAATTTATTTAAGATAGTTAACAGAATATTGGATTATAAAAGGGATAAGTTGATCTTGGATTTGTCTGTTTAGAAAAGGTAGCGAATTTATTTAAGATAGTTAACAGAATATTATAAAAGGGATAAGTTGATGTTGAATTTGTCTGTTTAGAAAAGGTAGCGAATTTATTTAAGATAGTTAACAGAATATTGGATTATAAAAGGGATAAGTTGATGTTGGATTGGTCTGTTTAGAAAAGATAGCGAATTTATTTAAGATAGTTAATAGAAATATTAAGTTATAAAAAGGGAGAACTTAGGGATTATTTTCCAAAACCTAAACCTCTCCTCTCCTTTTCTCTCCCGACGGCACAGCGTCTCCTATTTGGGCGAAGGAAAAAAGGGGAGGATCTAGGGTTCCTCTCCGGCGGCCGGCCAAGGGAGATTTCCGGGAGATCTTCACATGGTTGTGATCCTCTCGTCAAGGGGAAACTGTGAGCACAAAGGAGGGGTTGAAGCTTGCAATTCCCGCAAACCCTAGAAGTTTTCTTTCCTGTTGTAAGCCCAAGAACGCAAAGGTCTTCCTTCCAATGTCCTGACTGCTTGCTGATGAAGCACTTGCCCTTCGGCTTCTTCATTCCAGCTTTTTTTCCTTGAGGTTTATTCACTCTCTTTGTTGAAAAGACCTGTTTCTTCTTCTTCTTACCTTTCGGCTTAGAAGTGGAACCATTTTTTGCATAGTGAATATGAGAACTTTGACGAAATATACCTTCTGCTACCTGTAGTTCTGTCAGAAGTTCTTCCAATGTATACTCTCTTTTGTTCATGTTATAGTTCAGGCGGAACTGCTCAAAGCTTCTGGGTAGCATTTGGAGAATTATATCGACCTGGGTTTCCCCATTGATTTCTCCTCTAAGAACTTCTATTTTGTTCAGATAGGCCATCATATTGAGGATATGATCCCTTACGGGTGTTCCCTCAGACATGGTGGCCGTCATTAACTTTCTCATTGCCTCTTCCCTAGCAGTCCGACTCTGGTGCCTAAGGAGTTTTTTGAGATTGTTCATTATATCATAAGCTGTTGGTAAATCTTGATGCTGATGTTGCAATACATTTGACATTGATGCCAAAATGAAAAACTGCGCCATCTCATCAGCTTTTACCCATTTTTTATGATACTCAATCTCCTCTAGGGTAGAGTCACCGTCAGGTGCATCAGGGCAAGCCTCAGTCAGTACAAACTTATAGCTTTCAGCAGTAAGAATAATGTCCAGGTTTCTTTTCCAATCAATATAGTTGAGACCAGTAAGTTTGTTTTCTTTTAGTATAATAGCCAGTGGGTTGAAAGTCATCCTAAGAATCACAAAAATAAACTTTAGTCAGGACTCTAAATTTAGAATAATATTGATTCCTCAAACAATACTATTTTAAATTAACCAACACCTCAAATCACCGTGAATTTTGCATGCCATGATGGTGTGGACGTATACAAAATCAAACATTTGTAAGAGGAGGTTTTACCCATTAATTTTATTCTTGTCAACCTAACTTTATGACAAATAAAATTAATAGTTGGTTTTCCTTTGGTCGCACAAATAATAGCAGTGACTCCGATGGGGAGGATACTATTAGACGTGCCTAAGTGTATATCATTACTTGACACTAAGTCCATTAATAAGATTGTGCCCCTTTCGATGGGGAAGATCACACACTCTTCCTATAGTCATCCAAAATGGAAGTTTGATCTAGTGATCCGTAAACAAACTCATCTGAAATGGAGGAAGGCACTCAGAGCCAACACGCAAGTTTGTTTGCATCACTTATAAACCAGTAATGGAGACCGTGGAATTTATTAAAATAAATCCCTCTCCCACTTAGTTATTTAAAATGAGGAATTTTAAACTATCCTAGCATACATCACATGCATACACATACATCACAGTAAACAAAAGCAATAAATATGGAAATTTATTTTCCAACTATTATGGTCTTTTTCCATCACTGTCTTCAGTATGCTCTAACCCTAGCTGCTGCCATCTTTAGCCACCGCCATCTTTAGCCACCACCATCGGGTCGAGTTGTCACATCTATCTTGCCTTTTATTCTGTTGCACCTTTGGTCCTCCAATAGTACGACACCTTGCAAAAATACGATCCGCGACAAATATAGAATTTTACAAATATCGATCCTATATTGCATAAAGGAATGTACATGTATTCTAGATCGAACAAAAATAAAATTCTAAAAATAATACAGCTCCTGCTGTATTTGATATATACAATCATGCATACAAAATAATACCCTTGACATGTCCAAGGATCCAATCACACATAATATCTAAATGCCATAATAGTTGGAGCCTGCAACCACAAAGTTAGCACATCCTACTATTATCCTACCTAAATTATGTATGACATGTGCATAATTAATTTGAAAACCAAAACACACAGAGGCAAACCCTAGCTCTGATACCAATTGTTGGTTAGTCCTAGGAAAACGTATCGGTTCCACTGTACAAAATTTTTTTGTACAAGTGTCGAACCTTTCCTTAAATAACCTATTGTGTTCTTTAGAAATTAAATTAGGAATCACAGACGGAACTTAACATCATTGATTCCAAATTTAACTTATCTGTTCTTAATGGTTTATATTTGAATCGCAAGCGGAACTTAACACTATTGATTCAAATCCATCTATGTTATTAATTTCATTAAATATTAATTTCTAAAATTGGCTTCCAGGACTGCATGGCGAGGCACATGGCCTTCTTGAATATGGGAGCAACCACCACCGCCTAGACAAAGCCTTTTAAGGAATGCTAATATTTAATTTCCTTAAATAACTCTAGGTTAACCAAAAAGATCAATCGAATCACAAATTCGAAAAAGAAGAAAACACAAACTCGAAAAACTAATTCGAAAAACTAAATCTAATGTCTCTTGTGTTTGAAATTCTTACAAAGAAAAATAACTAGCATGATACAGAAAACAATTGCTAATTATACATTTTCTTTGTAAACTAATGACCTCAAGATCTTCTGCCGTATTCCTCACCTCGCCTTGGACGTCGTGTGGGCGACGAACCTCCAAGATGGACACCACCCAAAAGCTTCCTTCCTCTTCTTCTAAAATCTGGCCACCACCACCACCAAGGAGAAGAGAGCAAAAGGGAAAAGAGAGGGGAGAGGGAGGGCCGACCACTTGAGGTTCTCCAAGCAAGAGAATAAGAATTGTCTCTCATGAAACCTCCTCACCCCTTCTTTTATATTAGTTGGCCAAGGCAAATAAGGGAAGAATTTTTACAAAAATTAAAATCTTCCTCTAGCTTTTCCTTTTCCCTTTTAATTTTCCTTTTCTTTCCTCTTGATTGAATCAATCACCAAAAATAAATTTGATGATTTTATAATTTTAAACATGGTCGGCCACCTTGCTTGGGCACCAAGCAAGGGTGGCCGACCCTCATAAGAGGAAAAGGAATTTTATTTTTTTTATAAAATTTTACAAGAAGAAAAAACTCTTATAAAATTTTACAAGCTCTCTTTCCTAAAGTAGGAGTTAAAAAAGGAAAGTTCTAAAAATTAAAATTATGTTTTAAAATTTAAAACTTCTTTTATAAAATTTCCTTTTTTAACATGATGATAGAAAATTTTAATTTTAAAACTTATCTTCCTTTTTTCCTTAAACCATGAGGATGGTTAAAAAAGAAAAGTTTTAAAACTTTTAAAACTCTCTATTAAAACATGTGGCCTAATTCAAATAAGAAAAGTTTTAAAAATTAAAATCTCTCTTTTAAAACTTATAGTTTTCTACAAAGAGAAGATTTTAAAAATTCAAAACAACCCTCCCTTTTTGAATTATAGTGGCCGGCCCCTTCATGCTTGGTCACCAAGCAAAAGGGCCGGCCCCTTGGAAGAGGATGTGACCGGCCCTTGCTTGGTCACCAAGCATTGGACCGGCCCCCTTCTTGGAAACCAAGAAGAGCCTTACATTTGGATGGACTTGAGGTTATAATGAGGCTACGATAAGGACCTAGAGGAGAAATTGGTTTTGACCTTCCGATGAGCTTGAGTATCCCGTGCTCGCCCCGAACACACAACTCAAGTTCATCGATAATAACTCATTCCACTAGAGAGTTATTATCGCACTACCGCACCAATCCCAAATTACATTATGAGCTCCTTCTTATCATGAGTATGTTAGTCTCCCTGTGTTTAAGATAACAAATGCCCACTAATTAAGTAAGTTATTGACAACTCACTTAATTAATATCTAGCTCCAAGAGTAGTACGACTCAACTTCATTGTCATGTCGGACTAAGTCCACCTGCAGGGTTTAACATGACAATCCTTATGAGCTCCTCTTGGGGACATTTTCAACCTAGATAACTAGGACACAGATTCCTTCTATAATCAACAACACACATTATAAATAATATCATTTCCTAACTTATCGGGCATATTGATTTATCGAGCTAAACCTCACCCTTTGATAAGTCAAAGAAATAAATATTAAATATATGTGCTTGTTATTATATTAGGATTAAGAGCACACACTTCCATAATAACTAAAGTCTAGTTCTTTTATTAATTCAGTACAAAAAGAACTTACCTAAATGGTCTTACTCAATACACTTAGAGTGTACCAGTGTAATTTATTAATCAAGATAAACTAATATTTAATTACACTACGACTATTCCGATGGTTTGTTCCTTTCAATCTTAGTCGTGAGCAACTGTTTATAATTTATAAAGAACCATCAACATGATCTTCTGTGTGTGATACCACACACTATGTTGTCTACTTTATAAATTAATTGAACAATTATATTTAACAAATAAATGTAGATATTGACCAATGTGATTCTTTTATTTCAAAAATAAATATTTACAAAAAGCTAGGCTTTTAGTATACACTCCAACACTTACGATAGCTACACATGCATCATATACATCATGGCATATCATGGCATATATCAACATATACACAAGTTTAAACGTGACATCACTACAAGAAAAACTCTCATAGACATCGGTGGAACAACAACAGTTTTAAGTAAAAACTGATGTCTTTGAGTATTTTACGCCGGTTTTTCCAAAAATCGGTGTCTATAGGCGTAGATTTTCGCTCATAGACATCGGTTTTTTAAGCCGATGTCTATGAACGCCTTTTTTTTCATTAATAGACACCGATTTTAACAGCGGTTTTTAAAACCTGATGTCTATGATAAAATAAAATAATTTAATTTTCCCACCAATACTTAGCCGAAATTTGCAACACTTCACTCTTACCTCCAAACCTAAACCTATATCGCGCCCCACCGTATACCGTCACAACGCCACCACCACTTTCCTCCTCGCCGCTAGCCGTCCGACCATCTCTCTCAGCCTCATCTCCTTCTTCCCCTTCCTAAATCGACGCCCCTTCCTCTCTTGATTAGGATCAACATAGGAAGCACATGCTTCTCCGTCCAACCACACATCATCTCCTCAAACGCCCTTCTTCGCATTCCCAAGACCACCGCTCGATTCCTTCTTCGCATTCCTTTATCCATTCGTCGCTACTGACATCCTTCCTCATCTTCGGGACAGTTTCATCATCACTACTGAATGCCCCTCCGCTAGTGCAGCTCCGAAGACCAGGAAGAGGGCGAGGGACGACAGTGATTTCAAGAGAGTCGCGAAGATCGTTATGGTTTTGTCAGCCTTGGGACAGATGCGAGGCGGCAAGGAGCCGAAGGCGACCGAGAAGGCGCTGGTGACCGAGGCCAAGGAGAGGCTTGTGGTGATGTGCGAGGCTGTCAAACCGAAGGATCTCGTCTCCACGGAGGCAGTGAGGGTCGTGGTGGAGGATCTCGGCCTGAACAGGTCTAAGGATCCTGCTTTGGGATTCCAGCCACCCAGGATGTCCATTGCAGAGAAGTTGATGTTGACCAAGAAAAAGGTCCGTCTTCCTACCCCATTTTGGTTCCTTCGCTTAGAGTCAAGGAATCCAATTGCCTTAACAATAGTTGCTCTTGATCTTAGTACGAGATAACCCTAAACAGAGTGCATTGGTGGGAGAACATGCATCTAGTGTGTAACGACCCAAATTTCCTCATTTTGAGCCTCAAAAATAATTCAAAAATATTTAGAAATGCTATAGAAAAATTCTAGAGATTTTTAGAAATTTTTAGAGTATTTTTATGCAATTTTTGGAGTTCGTTTGGTATTTTTACCAAGGAGAATAAGTTTTAAAAATAAACTAAAATAAAAAAAAAGGGTTGTAGAAGCTGGGTTTCGAACCCAGCACCCCGGACCCAAGCAAAACCGGCCCAACCAACCGAGCTGCGCTCGATTTGTTAATCATATATGGAGCGATATATATTTAAGTAGTAGTTAGGAACAGTAAAATAAATTGGAAATAAAAGTGCGCGGCTGAGGAATTGAAGCCGTGATCTCTGGCTTCGGTTAAAACCGGCTAACCAGCTATTCCGTGGCTGTTTTGTGAACAAATAGAGAACAAAATAAATTTAAGTAGTAGTTATAGATAATAGAAATAAAAGGGTGCAGAAAAAAAAGGGCCGAGCCGAGGCTCGACCCGAAGACCTCCGACCGCAGCAAAGTTTTAAGCGGAACACAGCCAACCAACTCTGCTAGCGATCATATGTTATTAAAGAAGGAGAAAAATTCCACTTAAGCTATAGTTGGAAACGAAAATAACCTTGAGTATAAGTTTTAAATCCTTTTCCTAAAACCTAAAAATTTCTCTCATAATTCCTCCTCTCCCTCACGCCGATTCTGCCCGAGCGAAGGAAAACGAAGACGACTTAGGGCACGTCTCCGGCGGCCGACGAGCATCGTTTTCTGGCCGGTCTTCACCCGTGCATGACCACCTCGCCGTGGAGAGCATGCGGATGCAAAGAAGCCGCCGGGGATCTTCATCTCTCCGAAACCCTAGAACCTCTCTTTCTCGGTTGTAAGTCCAAGAAAACGAAGGTGAGTTGCTACTCACCTGCAGTAGGATAGCTCCGAGATTTATTTCTTGTTATTTTCTTTGTTTCCGAAGCTTTGCTTGAATTTTCTTGCGTTTCAGCTTTTGGATCTATTTGTTGCCGTGTGCTTCAAAGAAAAGGGAATAGGGTTTTTGTTGTTTAGCTTGTGCCTAATTTCTTTGGACCTTGTTGCTTAATTCAGGGATTTTGTTTGCTTCCATGTTGTTGCCGAGAGTTTCATAGGTCAAGAGAGGAATTTTAATAGGTTTTGCTTCTTCGCAATTATTACTCTGGAAGGATTTTCAATCTGTTGATGTTCTGGTTCTCTGATTAGTAATGGTTCTTAGTGGGTTTCAAAGAAGGATTATGAATGGTAAAGTTCAAGTTTGATAGGCATATGGTTGTAGCAGAATTCAGAATTTATGCTTATATTTTCCCTTTCGTTTTCTTTTGCTGCTGTACAAACCCGAATTGCCTTTTTATTCCAAGCAGATAGTTGGATTTCTCATTTATCCTCTAGCTTCTTAGTGTTGTGGTAGGCGTGAGCAACAATTGAAACAATGCAAATTTTCTTAAAGCTTCTAGTATTCTTTTGTGTCTACAATAGGCAGGGGATGGTTTGTATGTTTTGTATGGGAAAAGACAGCCAAAGGTGTTAGAGGTGATTGGTAAATCCCTAATATGAGGAATGATATGCTTATGTTGAGGTTGAGATGTGTTTCAAAACAGCACAAGTATGGTTAGAAACTGTGAATGAACTGTCAAGCTACTGTTAATGAGATTAGTTTTATGAATATTTTAGTGTTGGATTTTATTACAGTAGAAGATTTCATTTAATATCAAGCTACAATGTTATGTTAGCTTCGGGTAATGGAGTTTTAGTTCCTTAGAATGGTATTTCTTTCAGTATCAATTGCCATGCTATATTAGCTTGCATCTGTTTATGAATTGCAGTTCACATTAGAAGGAATTCCATAGATATTATCAGCCACGTTCTGTTAATTTTTACCTTAGTATTGAAGTGTTAGAAGTTTAAGAGAAATTCCAAGCTTTACATAGGTTTGAAAATCCCAGCAGGTTTTAGCTTGAGTTGGTTTTTGGAAAGTTGAAAACTGCCAAGGAAATTGAGTTGTCTACTTTTTGGTTGATGACTGTTATGTGAATTGATTCCTTATCCTGTAAGCATACGATTTTGTATTACAAGTTCTAGATGCTAATCATGCACCGAATCCTTTGAATTGAGACTAAAGATGATTTGAATTGAGGTTCTGCCATTATAAAGTTAGTAGACTGAATTTCATATCAGATTCGGTTTTATGTATTAGGTTTCAGATTTAGTTTGGGTGCATGTGTTATGAACAATTAGTCTCAATCTTTAGGTTCCTAAAGTATGAAATAGTTTCAGTTTTTAGGTTGTTTGTGACCTTAACTAGCTTTAGTTTTGTGTTAAATTACTAAGTGTGAACAACCTTTGGAGCTACTATACACTTTAGCTCACTGTTTAATTGCCGAGGCAATTTTAGAGCTTATAGAGCAGAATTCTGTTAGCTTAGCGTGCAGAATTTTAAGTGCAGATTTCTTTCATTAAATGCAAATTTCATCAAGTGCAGATTTTATAAGTTTAATATGTTGATTTTTTGTCAAGTCTAGTATAGTGCAGATTTTTGATATTAGATGAGTGGGGAAACTGAGATAATTGAAATCAATTTGGAAGTTTAGATCTCCTTGTAGTGCAGTTTTAAAAGATAAAGAAAAGAAAGAAAAGGCCGAGGCCTTAAGTAGATCCCAAAGTCAAGACTTTAGGGATTTTTGGCACACAAGGTGTCTATTAAAATACCAAGGCATTTAAAGAAGTAGTAAATAAGATAATAAGTATTTTACTTTTAAAGGGCATGTACCGGACACAAGGTCCAAGGGATGGGCTCCAAGTTGCCCCTAGGCACAAGGCCTAGAAGTATCTTAGTAGTTTCGGGATTAGCTACCTCGATTCTTATTAAGAATGCGCGTAAAGTGGTACAATGCCGGGCCCAAGAGAAGTTGATTATTATTTTCAAGTATTAAAGTATAAGTTTTAAACAAGTGAAATAAAAGAATAAGATTAGAGTAAAAGAAGTAAGTTTCACTTTGTTTTAAAGATCAGCAAGTTTAGCTTTCTTTTATGCTAGCAGCTTTTACATGTTTAGTTTCTTACATGTTATTTATTTGCTAGTTGATGAGCATGTTTTGCTTTATATGTTAGCATTCCAGTTAGTTTGCTTTCTTTATTAGTTTATGAGCATGAGTAGTTATACATGTTATCTTTTCTGTTAGTTGATTTCTTTGCTATTTATGAGCATGAGTAGCTTTACATATTAGCATTCAGTTTTAGCATGTTTTTATTTGTATACATGCATATCGAGTTTTTGTGAGTTAGATAGCGCTCACTAAGCTTTATGCTTATAGACTGCACTTTCTCCTACTGCAGATAAAGAAAAAGGAAAGCTAATATGAAGGAAGGCGACAAGGAGATGCAAGAGGGGTGTGTGATGTCTGCACTATGGAAGTCCTAGGGATCCTTGCGAATAAAATAAATTATGATTTGTTCTTTGAGTTAATTAAGTCTTTATGTGTTAAGGAAATTTGATAACTGTTTATAAGGACACTTGATACTGTGTTTGCTATTCAGTTGTGAGTATGGATTAGTTTTCCTTTATTGTTGCTGAGTTAGAATTTTTTATGCTGCGTGGTTGATTGTTATGTGTTCCAGCCGCTTGTGGCTGAGTATATATACTGCATGTATTCTTGAATATGGTCACTGGTACAAGGGAGACTCTGCCGAAATTTTTCAGTAGGGTTTCCATGTGGTTTTTAATCACACCGGTTTAGTAGAGTTAGTAGTTAAGTAACGATCATCCTTAGAGAGTAGTAGTAGTAAGAAGGGTGGTCGTTACATAGTGAGATCCAAGTGGTTGCATATTACTCCTTATTGTTTTCATTTAGTATGCCTGCTTACATTGCTTTTCAGTAGGTATTTACCTTTCATGTGTCTGTTGAATCCTGCAGACTCGCATAATTACGTTGTTTCGAGTTCCTGTTTACCTAGAAAATTAATATTCTATGAAATGGCTGCTATTTGCTCCAATTTTTTGTTTGCGTTGTTGACCCAAGTCCTTGTATCATTTCTTTGTCGTATTAAAAAGTTAGGTCTATGAAAGATCCAGGTCATAATCTCCATTCACTCACTCTTCTTGTTGACTTGCTCTCTAATCACAGTGTTGAAAATATTATCGAAGTAGACCCCGTGGGTCATCCGAGATGGCATGGGGCGGAAGTTGCTGCAATGAGGCCACCGGGTCGAAACTCAGTGGCAACGAGGGAATAAATCCCCTATCCCTGTATCCCACCCGGTCCGTCCCATGTTAGCTCGGGTGCTGCGATTTACCTCCCTCCCAATGACCGTGGGTCCGGTCGGTGGGGGCCCTAGGGGCGAGGGTTTCGCCTTTTGCTGTAATTGTTGACTTGCTCTCTAGATTAAATCCAGTGAAGAAAATGCTTTAGTAGTAAATTATGCCTTTTATTTCATAATACTGCAACTTTATTAAAATGTAAAGATTGTCACTCTCTAATTGGTTGAAATGCTCTCTAGCATCTAGCACAGGGCATATATTGGCTTAAGATTATGCTTTTTTGTTTAAAAAAAAATCATGATACTGCAACTTTATTGAAACGTAAAGATTGTCACTGTCAAATCAGTAAAATCATGTGGTTTCAACATGTTTGTTGTTTTATTGTTCTTTAAGAAGGGAATGACAATGTCAAATCTCTGATTTCTTTCTATACCATAAGTAAATACAAAGAAATTTCTGAACATTGTAATGAGGTTTAGTTATATTTTGCTTACATATGGATATTTATGCATTGTTAATATGTTACTTGATATCCATGTTATTTTTTAGCTTGTATTGGAAAGCACAGCATTTGAAAATACCTAGCTTTCTAGTTTCACGGCAGAATTTGTTTGAATGTAAGATATCTGATATGACATTTTCCTTAAGTGTTTAGTCACTGCAGAACTTATCTGATAACCTATGCTTGTGGTCTAATTCTACAGATGGAAGTGTCCAAGGAAACAAACGTGCATTCATCAGTTCATTCCTCTCAACAGCTTCCTGTAAGTGTTGGTGCAAAATCTGAATCTCGTGGTACCATTGCATCTGGTGCTTCTAGGATTTCACAGGACAAGAGTCCTATGCCAACATCCTCTGGAAGCTTTCATAATTCTTCAACTATATCTCATGTTCCTGTGCTGGCCTGGGCTGCCCCTAATTTGAAGCCGTCACTGATTAGTGATGCGCAAGCTGGTGTCAATACCATTAAACATTCATCTAGTTCCCGTGATAAGGCTTTGCCTTCAGCACATAATGGATTAAATGCTAGACCTAGTGGACCATCTTATCTGACACACGATCAAGGTAAAATCTTTAGACCATATCTGTCCGTATTATCTATCAATGCTGTGAAATTCTGACTTCCTTTGCTTTGTTATGGCTTGAATACTTGATTAATGCATTATCATTTTTCTTACTTCCTTTTTGCTTAATTTCACAAATTTATCAAGTTCCTAAAAAGTATTAAAATATTTTGGCCTTCTTTACTGAAGTTTTATGTGAACTAGTCTTAGTCATAGCTACAGTTCAATAAAGAACAGATAATTGTATGAGTCAGAGATAGCATTGTGGTACTAATATCAGTAATTGTGTTTATTTCCTAATTATTTTTTATTTTGGTATGAAGCAGTGTGGCCTGGTATACTGGTAAGACATGTCTGCTAAAGGCTCAATCCTTTTTTTAGCATAAATATAAAGGCTAGTTTTTCCTTTGTGAATCCTTTTCTCTATTGTTTGGAATTTGGTTTTTCCCTACGTGTAATATTGGACATGTCCTAATATTTTCATTCATGCTTAACTTGTATTCTATTACAGCTGAAAATCCACCTCAGAAAATCCCAACCATCTCTTCCATGCAATCACCATCTGTTGCTGCTGTGTCAAGGTTTAGCCAACCAAACAAATTGTTGGATCATACTTCAATTAGGTCAAAGGGTATTGCCGGTGCAAATGCTAGCCAATCTTCTCATCAGATGATAAATCAGGAAATAAAGTCTTCTACAATTCAAGCAGGACAAGGAGGCCTGCATATTACACATCAACCTACTCAAGGCTTGGCATTCTTTCATGCACCTTCTCTTTATACCAATCACAATGAGATTGGTAAGAGTGTGCAGAGGATATTGCAATTGAAGGTTCTGGATCACCCAAACTGGATTCCTCCATCAAGTGACTATATGAATGCTTCTTTAAATTGCCAGATATGCAAAAATGTGATTTCAGATACAGAAAGTTTGCTTGTCTGTGATGCTTATGAGAAAGGAAACCATTTGAAATGTCTTCAATCTTATGGCAGCAAAGACATTCCTAAAGCAGAATGGCATTGCCCAAGCTGCTTGGCATCAAGTAATGGAAAGACCTTGCCACCCAAATATGGAAGGGTCACAAGAGCTCCTGTTCCAGCACCAAGAGCTGCTCCAAATACAAGCATCAATGTTGCTTCTAAGAAAACAGAAGATTTGGATCCTAACACTAGTCGACGGAAAGCACTAGCCAACAACAATTCTTATGTGTCTCAACATTCCAATTCTTCAAATTTGGGTGGCAACCATTATGATTCAATGGTAATTGGTGCTGAAATAGATTCGAGGACAAATGGAGTTAAGAGAGACAATGAAAAATGTGATGCAGTAGGTGATCATTTGGAGGAAACAAATGGATCTGTATGTGCTAATTCTGATGCATCTTGTGGGTATCCCAATGATATTGAGAATGATAGTGGCTTCAATGTTCTCATATATCTTTCAAATGGAAATATCCATCTATACCAAACTAGTCCACACAACTTGACCTCACGCACGAGAATGATAGTAACATTTGAAAGATATATGAGAACATTGAAGCCACTATCATGTTAACTGTGATGACATAATTCCCTTTTGTGAATTGAAGCCAATCACAGACACTTGCAGAGTTGTGTATATGTGATAAGCTTTCAATCGAATTGGACTTTATTTATGTGTTTCATTAATTTAGATTTCATCATTTTTTGGGGATATTTTCTAATTGTAGGCATCTATATAGAAAGATGTAGGAAAAGATGTTGCTGCAGGATTTTAGATTGGTGGATCTAGTGCCTGTGGAGTATGTACCGTCAAGAAATCATAATAATAATTTCATCCAAGAACTAGTCAATTGGTTGTTGTGCCATGCAATGTTGGGTGAGTAAGAATAACATTATATATCACTCTCACTTGCATATTTTGAGAACTTGCAAGATGCATATATACACTAATTATATTTATTTGTGTAGTTTTCACTGGATTTTGACTATCATCAATGTTGAGAAGGAGATTAATTTTTTGTTGGATCCTCTTAGTCACCGCATTCTTGATCAAGATTGGAAATATGTTGTCAACATGTAAGTTTTTTTGGCTTCTTTTCTTACCTTTATTGAAACATGGATGTATTTTGATGTGGCAATACAATTCCCATGGGTTATATGCATGAAGGGCCTTGAAAATGTATAATGCGAAGGCGGGAAGGAAAGGGAAAAAACAACCAACATGGGTAGTTGTCAAGGTATGTCCTTTTGATTAGCAACTATTTCACTATCCTTGAAGGAGTTATTCCAATATTTCTTTTCTAACATAGGCTCATTGTCATGTCGGACTAGGTCCACCTGCAGGGTTTAACATGACAATCTTTATGAGCTCTTCTTGGGGACATTCTCAACCTAGATAACTAGGACACAGATTCCTTCTATAATCAACAACACACACTATAAGTAATATCATTTCCCAACTTATCGGGCATATTGATTTATCGAGCTAAATCTCACCCTTTGATAAATCAAAGAAATAAATATTAAATATATGTGCTTGTTATTATATTAGGATTAAGAGCACACACTTCCATAATAACTAAGGTTTAGTTCTTTTACTAAGTCAGTACAAAAGAACATACCTAAATGATCCTACTCAATACACTTAAAGTGTATTAGTGTAATTTATTAGTCAAGATTAGCTAATACTTAATTACACTACGACTATACTGATAGTTTGTTCCTTTCTATCTTAGTCACGAGCAACTGTTTATAATTTATAGAGAACCGACAACATGATCTTCTGAGTGTGACACCACACTCCATGTTGTCTACTATATAAATTAATTGAACAATTACATTTAATAAATAAATATAGATATTGACCAATGTGATTCTTTTATTTTAACAAATAAATGTTTACAAAAGCTAGGCTTTTAGTATACACTCCAACAATAACTTGACACCGACAACCCGGAGCTCAGAGTCTTTAGTTTTCTATTATCGTTGGTATAATTTAGTTATTTCCTTTTTATTGTACTTCATCTTGTAAACACTTTAAATGAAATTATAGTTGTTGCCCGACGTAAACGCTCAACGAGCGTGGGCCTTGGAGTAGGAGTCACCACAGGCTCCGAACCAAGTAAACGACCTGTGTCTTTCTGTGTTTGTCGTTTATTTTATTCCGCTGCGTTATTCAAGTTTTACGATTCTGAAACGAGTGAAAGCCACGAGCGCTATTCACCTCCCCCCTTCTAGTGCTTCTCGATCCAACATTTAGTGCTTATTCCAGTCCCTGTGGATTCGATATCTTTTATTATTACTTACGACATATCCGTACACTTGCAGAGGTCAACACCAGTCAAGTCTCCTATTAACCTTGACCTACTTGACTTGTATTCTCATCAACCTGGTCAACCCTTTGACCATCTCCATAACTGGGCGATTACTCCAGCAATCTCCTTATATTGTCAAACATCAAAATTCAAATCCCGACTCAAGCTTGACTTAACTCAAGCTTAGTCAAACTGGTCAAACTTGACCTAGGGAAATTGCCCCAACAATCTCCCCATTTTTGATGTTTGACAATACCTCTAAGTTAGGCTAAATCTCATAGCCTTAACATCTTCTTTATCACAAGGCTAAATCCTATAGCCTTAACCTCTTCTTTATAACAAGGCTAGCCTTAACCCTTTCATGACAAGGCATGAATGAAGGTTCCCTTTATTCTCTCCCTTTTCTAGAAGGCAAACTCCCCCTGTTAGGGATGAAGGTCTAACTTAACCTTCCATTCTCCTCCTTTGTCACACATCAAAAACTGAAAACAAACTCTTCTTCATAAGAGTTAACTCTACGTTGTTTACAACCTTATATGTTGTTAACAACCCCACAATGAAAAGCACATATTCTTCATTGTCGCCAAAGCTCCCCCTTGAGCTCTACTTCACTTCACAATGCTCATCCTAGAGCATGCATCAACTTCCCAATGAAACTCCCATTCATTGTATGCAATGCTCCCCCTTGAGCAGTAATTTTCTTCTCAATGCTCATCCAAGAGCATTTTTCACTTTACCAATGAAGTTCTGATCCCCTTCATTAATCCAATGCTCCCCCTTGAGCAGTAACCTACTCCATAATACTCATCCGAGAGCATTTATCATTCTAGCAATGAAGATACCTAATCTTCCATTGTTCCCCAATACTCGACCCTGAGTATTATCCATCACGAAGGTTTAACCCCCTTCCAAGGTCCTTGAAAATAAATTTTCATGCAGTCAAGGAGTAACTCCCTCTAAAATATAGTCAAACTTCTATCATTGCACCAACAATGACTTGGAGTTCCTAAACCATTAGGAAAACCAAAACTTGAAGTTTTGAGGTTCAAAATTCAATAATGAAACTAAACCCCAACCTAAACTTCACCTAACTCTACCTTAATCAATCCATACTTGCTTTCATCATGAAAGTTCCCCCTAAATATATACAAGTGTATTCCAAAAGGTTAGGAATGGTTAATGACCCTTGAAAACCAAAACTTGAAGTTTTGAGGTTCCAAAATTCGAAATTGAAACTAAACCCCATCCTAAACTTCACTTTGATTTATCTTAACCAATCCATACCTATTTTCATCAAGAAAACTCCCCCTAAATGTATACAAATGTATTCCAAAGGGGTTTGGAATGGTTATTGGGACTTAAAGTGACTTAAAGTGCATAAATCAGGCTTTTCCAGCCATAATCAGACTTCCCAATTGATTGAAGTTGGGACTCAATCGATTGAAATCACTTCAATCGATCCATGGATCGGTTCCGCAAGCTTCTGCCCACAGAAATTCCATCTGAATCGATCGACTGATCGATCCAGCCTGGGTCAATCAATCGGCTTATCAATTCACTGACCTTCTATTCACGGGAATGGACTTTCCAATCGATCGACTGATCGATCGAACCCATCCCAATCGATCATCTGATCGATTGGGTTTCTGATTTACTAAAATTCAATATTGGCAAAATTCAGAAACTCCCCAAAAATTCTACAAAATTCTAAAAATCATGAAAATTCATGTAGACATTATTTAGGGTATATTTTATCAAGGGAAAATAGTTTTTTATGAAAATACTTCCTATTTTTAAAGATGGATACAAACTTGAGAACATGTAAAAACTCTAGTGTTCTCTTCCAAGTTTGTGCCTAACTATTCAATGATGATTATTATCAAAAGATAGTTTTCACTAAGGTTTTCAAAAAGTATTTTAAAATGATTTTCAAAACCAATATCCAACCATATTCTTTGGGCTCAATGCACATGACTTGTACATTAGCTTTCCCAATGATTGGAAGTCACATGACTATATGCTTTGATGAACCTAAAACTCAACAAGATGCACTAAATCAACATCTTGAGTTTTGTTCACCATCCTAACATCTCACTTATATCTAACGTGTACTAAAACACATACAAGTCACCTTATAGTTCTTTGTGAGATGTATATTTGGTTTTGCTCTAACTAAGGGATCATGCATATCTATCTAGGCATTATGAGACTTATGGTCATCCACCTAGGATGTCATTTGGTATAATCCCACTTGTTAGGATATTTACCATTCTTAATAAATGTCTTTTATCCTTAATTACAAGGAAATTAACATAATGCATGATGTTACATGACATACATCAAAATAAGAAATTTTCAAAAGAAAAACATGCTATAGCTACATGATGTATGTATGACATGACATGGTATTTTTATGTTTTTCATAATAAAGATGAATGCAACATATGATGTCATGACATGTGATAGCCAATCAATCATGACATTTTAGCATAAATAAAATATACCTAGATAATCTATCTAAGTATCCTTAATTCTTAGCTAAGCCTTTAAATTCTAACCCTAGATTGCCTATATCTTGAAGAAATGCCAAAACCCAACTTAACATTTCCTTTACCTCCTTTTTTTTTACACATATTACTCCTCTTAGGGATTAAACGTTTAGATTGAGACTTCAGTTTGCTCTTAATTCCTTAAGATCATAGTAATATCTCAACTAGACATTTCTTATCCTTTTTCCAAGTGTACCAACTTACATTAAATGTGATTCCTCAAAGTTTGGCACAACTTACTCTTCTAAGGAGTAATTAATTTTATTAAGGTTTAAATTGTCTCTTAGCCCATTAAGAGAATACCTAAATCTCAACTTAGTATCTCTTATGATTTTCCTTTAAGTGTGCCAATTTTAACCTAATTTCAAATCCTCAAAACTTGGCACCTTTTTGCTCTTCAAGGATTAATCACATTTGATTAAAGCATGGGTTTTCTCTTAATTCCTTAAGTATTAAAATTCTAACTTGATTTTTCTTATACTTTTCTTAAGTGTGCCAATTTAGATTAAGTTCAATTCTTCAAATTTTGGCGCATATATTTACTCTTTCAAAGAGTAACCCTACAATCCTTTTCATTTTCAAAAGTTAACAATAACCTTGAAAATGCTCTCAAGTGTTAACTTTAACAAGGTTGGGTTAACTACCCTTCCAATTGGAGTTGACACTCTCTAAACCCATCTAGGGTGTAGAGAATATGCTCCTAGGAACCCAAAACCTATTAGTGCTCCTTGGATGCTCTAGGTACTCACTTGGGATAACTTCCCTAGATATCTTCCTAAGGACCTTTCTAGGCTTCTTAGAGGCCTTGGTCACTTCTACTAGGTCACTTCTAGGGATAACTTCCCTTATAACCTTCTTTGTGACTTTATTTGGCCTTTTTGGAGCCTTAGTCACCTTTACTAGATCAACTTTAGGGATGACCTCCCTTGTGACCTTCTTTGTGACTTTGTTAGACTTCTTGGAAGTCTCAGTCACATTGGTCTTGTCAAAAGTACTGTTAGGGATTCCTTCCCTAGTATCTTTGACTTGACCTCTACACCAAGGTTTGGTCCTATAGCTAATAGAACCCTATGGTATTGAGTCTCACTCTTCTTGGCTTTGGGTTTGTATCCCAATCCTCTATGACCATTGAATGTCTCTTGCCTAGTTCTCCCTAGAGTTTGCTCACTTTGACCCTTAAAAATATTTTCCATTCTTGCTAGGGTTCTTTCTAGGTTATCAAGTCTTAACCTCAAGACTTGATTTTCCGTCATTAAATCCATAGATTTGGATTTTTCTTAACCCCTATGAACATTTCTATATTTTGGCATATATTTATAATCCTTAGAGTTATTGCCTAAGATACTATCTACCTCCCTAAACTTAGGTGTGATAGTTCTAGCATGAGGAGGAATGTATTTTCCCTTAACACTATCATGCTTCCTACTTTCATGATAATTTGCATTAAAACGATAAGAATTATTTCTAGCATGCTTTTTATCATGTGTCAAAGGAATAGGTTCATTAAATAATATCTTGGTTTTTACCTTGGAAGCTCCCCCTAGACTTGTGCTTCCTCCTTTGACTTTGGTTGTTTTCTTCCCCTTTGGACATTGATTTCGATAATGTCCATGTTGGTTACACAAGAAACACACAATGTGTTCCTTG
Organism: Zingiber officinale; assembly: GCF_018446385.1. NCBI lineage: Eukaryota > Viridiplantae > Streptophyta > Magnoliopsida > Zingiberales > Zingiberaceae > Zingiber > Zingiber officinale. The sequence continues at coordinate 70,724,508 of NC_055997.1, read as the reverse complement.
CTCTTCTTTGTTGTGGGGATTGTCTTTTTGGGCTTCTCCTTGCCCTTGGGTACTACTTGGGTCATCTTCTTGGCCAACTTGGGACACTTACTCTTGTAGTGCCCATGCTCCCTACACTCAAAGAAAATGATATGGTTTTTAATTTTTACAATTGAAGTTTCTATACCTTTTCTTGTAAGGATGATGCTTGATTCTCCATTTGATGTATCTTGCATTGTGGACGTTGCATCATCTTCTTCTTCTTCTCCTCTTGAGGGTGGGGGTGCTTCCACCTCTTCAACTCTTGAGGATGTGGATACTTCCACCTCTTCCTCTTTTGAAGATGTAGAAGATCTCTCATCTTCTTCCTTCTCCTTCTCTTCCTTCTTCTCCTCGAATGTTGACCTTATGTCACCATCGAATTGGTCCTTCTCTTCTTGGACCAATGAGCCCTTCTCCTTAGGCTCATCCACTCCTTGAAATTTAGTGAAGTTCTCATGATAGGCAATGATCTTTTTCCAAAGATCACTTGCACTCGTGCATTCACTGTTAGAGTGTATACTAAAAGACTAGCTTTTGTAAACATTTATTTTGAAATAAAAGAATCACATTTGGTCAAATGTCTACATTTATTTGCTAAGTGTAGTTGTTCAATTAATTTATATTGTAGATAACATGGTGTGTGGTGTCGCACACAGATGATCATGTTATCAGTTTTTTATAAATTATAAACAGTTGCTCACGACTAAGATGGAAAGGAACAAACCGTTGATATAGTCGTAGTGTAATTAGGTATTAGTTTATCTTGACTAATGAATTACACAAGTACACTCTAAGTGTATTGAGTAGGACCATTTAAGGTAAGTTCTTTTTATATTGACTTAATAAAAGAACAAGATCTTAGTTATTATGGAAGTGTGTGCTCTTAATCCTAAAATAATAACAAGCACATATATTTAATATTTATTTCTTTGACTTATCAAAGGGTGAGATTTAGCTCGATAAATCAAAAGGACTGATAAGTTGGAAATGATATTACTTATAGTGTGTGTTGTTGATTATAGAAGGAAACTGTGTCCTAGTAGTCTAGGTTGAGAATGCCCCCAAGAGGAGCTCATAAGGATTGTCATGTTAAACCCTACAGGTGGACTTAGTCCGACATGATGATAAGGTTGAGTGGTACTACTCTTAGACTAAGATATTAATTAAAGAGAGTTGTCAGTAACTCATTTAATTAGTGGACATTTGACATCTTAAATACAGGGAGAATAACACACTCATAATAAGAAAGAGCCCAAAACGTAATTGGGATTGGTGCGGTAGTTCAATAATAATTCTTTAGTGGTATGAATTATTATTGATGAAATTAAGTTGGGTGTTCGGGACGAACACGGGAAGCTTAATTTCATCGGGAGACCAAAACCAATTCCTCCTCTCGGTCCCTATCGTAGCCTCTTGTATATAGAGAATTATACCCACCTATACCCACCTTCCTACCTTTCCTAATGGGGTCGGCCAAACTAGCTTGGAGCCCAAGCTAGGGTCGGCCAAGACCAATAGGATGAGCCAAGTAGGTGGCCGGCCAATGCTTGGAGCCCAAGCATGGTGTGGCCGGCCCTAAGAAAATTAAAAGAATTTTTATTTTAAAATTTTTCTTATGTGGATTCTATGATTTCAAAAGAGAGTTTAAAATTTAAATCTTTCCTTTTATAGCTTTCTACAAAAAGATTAAGAAAAGATTTGATATCTTTCCTTATTTGTAGATTGAAAGGAAGATTTTAATTTTGATAAAACTTTCCTTTTTGTAACCATGTTCATGATTTAAAAAGAGAGTTTTAAAATTAAATATTTCCTTTTATAAGTTTCTACAAAAGATTAAGAAAATATTTGATATCTTTCCTTATTTGTAGATTGAAAGGAGATTTTAATTTTAAAGATAACTTTCCTTTTTGGAAATCATCCACATGTTTAAAAGAATATTTTAATTGATAAAATTTCCTTTTATAACCAACCATGAAGGGAAAAATTATTGGAGAAATTTTAATTTTAAAAATTTCCGGAAACAAATAAGGAAGTTTTAATTTTGTGTTTAAAACTTGCCTAATTTGGAGCTCTTAAGGTGGCTGGCCATGATAGAGGTTAAAAGGAATTTTTATTAAATTTTTCTTATTAACCAATGGCAAGGAAAAAAGGGAATTTTAATTATAATTAAATTTTCTTATTTGCCAAGACCAAGGATTATAAAAGAGGGGGTAGGGGTGCCTTCATGAGACACAACTCTATTCTATTTTCCTCCCTCTCTTCCTTGGTGGTGGTCGGCCATTGCTTCTAGCTCCTCTCCTTTTCTCTTCCTCCTTTGTGGCCGACAGCATCAACACAAGAGGAGTCCTTGGTGGTCGGTTCAAGCTAGGAGAAGAAGGAGAGAAATGAGGTCTTCTTTCTAGCATCCCTTGGAGCTTGGTGGTGGTGGCCAAACCTCTACATCCTTGGAGGAGCTTTGGTGGCCGAAACTTGGTGAAGAAGAAAGAAGGGCTTGGGTGGTTCTCATCTCGGTAGATTGTTGCCCACACAACATCCGAGATAAGAAGAGAAATATGGTAGAAGATCAAAAGGTCGTTGCATACAAAGAAAGGTATAACTAGTAATTATTTTGTGCATCATGCTAGTTTTTCTTTGTATGAATTCCAAACACAAGAGGCATATGATTTTAGATTTTTGAATTTGTGATTCGAGTTTGTGCTTTTTTTGTTTTTTGAATTTGTGATTTGATTGTTCTTTTTGGTTAAACCGAATGTTATTTTAGGAAATTAAATATTGAATTTTGTTAAGAGGCTTTGTCGAGGCAGTGGTGGATGCTCCTATACTCAAGAATGTCATGTGCCTTGCTATGTTTGACCTGGGAGCCAATTTATGAAATTAATATTTAATAGAATTTATAACATAGGTGGATTTAGATCAATAGTGTTAAGTTCCACTTGCGATCCAATTCTAAACCATTAAGAACAGATAAGTTAAATTTGGAATCAATAATGTTAAGTTCCATTTGCGATTCCTAATTTAATTTCTAAAGAACCCAATAGGTTGTTAGGAAAGGTTCGACACTTGTACAAAATTTTTGTATAGTGGAACCAGTACGATCTTCCTAGAACCAACCAATATTCACCTACACTCAAAATTATGTTAGAGGGTAATAGATTTAACAAAATTTTTGTTACCTCCTTATCCTCCTCCGCTTGCTCCCTTTGTTCCTCGGTCCAATGTCGAGGTCGGAGGTGCTTCCCCTTTTTATCCGTTGGAGCTTCAAATGTGTCCTCCAAGACCATCCATTGGTTCCAATCCATTTGGAACCAAGTCTCCAATCGGTTCCTCCAAAAATTGAAGTCCTCTTTGTCGTATGGAGGTGGAATCCGGATATCCCATCCGAGCGGTCCTTTGGACTCCATCTTCTTCTTCCTCTAGCTTCTTGCTCTCTTGGTGGTTAGTCCGTAGAAGAGCGACCTCGCTCTGATACCAATTGTTAGGACCGATGTGCCCGCTAGAGGGGGGGTGAATAGTGTTTCATCGCGGTTGTGTCAGTTTGCTTCGTCTTGTTGTTGTGCAGCGGAATACTCGAAAAAAAACACTCACAATGCTAACAACTAGGGTTTACTTGGTATCCACCACAAGAAGAGGTGACTAATCCAAGGATCCACACATGACACACTATCTCCACTATGAATCAACTCCTTCTCGGTCGCAGCCGGAGGCGGAGAAGCCTCGTACAAACTCACACTACAACACAACACTTTCACAAGAAGAAGAAAGACAAATACAAATGAATACACTCTTCCTCTAGCTTACTTGTTGCTTGTAGTAGCCTCTTGAACCTTGGGGATGCAACCTAAGAGCCTTTAAGAACTAGCTGTGAGGATATGGAGAAATCACTGTAAGCTCGCAGGAAAGAAATCGCAAAGATCTGCGGAGAAAACACTCTACAACGGCTATATCCTGTGCTCCCAATCGATTGAATTCATCCCCAATCGATTGCCACGTCAGTACCGCTCCATCGCAGCCGTCCATCACCTGCATCCTGCGCAACGGTCACTTTCCAATCGATCGGCCGATCGATTGGGACTGCCTGAATAGATCGCCCGATCGATTCAGAACCTTTCTATACTCTCGCATCCTCGCGAGCGCTTCTGCTGCCCAATAGATCCACCGATCGATTAGCAGCTCCCAATCGATCGCCTGATCTATTGGGAAAGCTTCTGTGCTCACGATTTCATATCTCAATCGATCGACCGATCGATTGGGCCTTCCCACAATCGCAGCACAGTCCAAATCGATCGACCGATTTAATCGATCGCCCGATCGATTGAACACTCTGAACTTGACTCAAACTCAAGTCCAAAGTCCCAAACCCAACTTCCAGTCAACCATGACCTGTTGGGTCTCCATGCCTAGCGTTTGGCCACACCCGACCAACCTCGGACTAGCCTTTTAGCCTCCTCCATCAGCCTTCCGTCCCTCGGATATCTCGCCATCCTTCACGCCTTGCCTTCAGGAGCTTCCTTCGACCTCATCCTAGTTGTCGGGTCTTCCTTGCCAAGTCATACCAGGACTTACCTTGCCAAGACCACATGCTTAGACTTACACCCTTTGCCAATATCACACTTGGACTTTCCAATTGCCTGGCTCCTCACCAGGACTTTCCACTTGCCTGGCTCCTTACCAGGACTTTCCAATTGCCTGGCTCCTCACCAGGACTTTCCACTTGCCTGGCTCCTTACCAGGACTTTCCAATTGCCTGGCTCCTCACCGGACTTTCCAAATGTCTGGCTCCTCACCAGGACTTTCCAAATGTTGGCTCCTCACCAGGACTTTCTCCTGCCTAGCTCCTCACTAGGACTTTTCTGTTGCCTGGCTCCTCACCAGGACTTTCCAAATGCCTAACCTCCAGTTAAGACTTTCCCAGTCAAGTCTCCTGTCAACCTTGACCTACTTGACTTGTATTCTCATCAACCTGGCCAACCCTTTGACCATCTCCATAATCGGGTGATTGCTCTAGCAATCTCCTTATATTGTCAAACATCAAAACTCAAATCCCGACTCAAGCTTGACTCAACTCAAGCTTAGTCCAACTGGTCAAACTTGACCTAGGGAAATTTCCCCAAGACCCCTTTCTTCTTCTTTTCTCCTCCTTCTCTTCTCTAAGACTACAATGGCAGCAAACTGCAACCTCCCCTTAATTCTTCTCAAGAACAAACGCTCTCTCTTTTTCTGCTTTCTCTTCTCTAGCAAGTAGTAGCGGCAGCTATCCGCTCTCAACAACAATAGCAACAACCCTCCTCTCTACTCCTTTAGTTGTTTTTCCAACCAACCATAGTCATTGAAGCCACTATTAAATACGATTAGGATCAACACTAGAGGCAATCTAGGCCACTAGATAAGAGGAAAAGTGATGCAGGATCAAGTCAATATTGTTGGAACCCAAGGTTATTTTGGTGTGATCAACAAGTTAAGTTAGGTCCTGTGTGTTTTTAACCTTGTGTCTAAGTGTGCAGGAGCTTAGGAGCACAGGTAGTCGAGCGGAAGATGCAGCTAGCGAGAAGGATGGCACGCGGTGCGTCCGAGGGACGAGGCGCTGTGGAAGAGTATACCGGCGAATGAGAAGGAAGTGTGTGGTGGTTCCTAGGGATGAGAAGCCGGAGCGGAAGAATACTCAAGGAGAAAGAGATGCAGCTAGTGAGAAGGTCGGCACGGGGTGCGACCGAGGGACGAACACTGCGAATGAGTACGCTGGCGGACGAGAAGGAAACACGCGGTGATTGTCAAGGATGAGAAGCCGGAGCGGAAGCCTGCTCGAGAAGACCGGAAGTTGGATTCGGGTGAGCCCTATTCCGGATGGCAGAGATCACCCAAGCGAGCAAAAGATTCGGTCAGAGGCAAACAGAGCCGGAGCAGAAGACCCGGGCTGAAAAAGTCAATAGGGTTGACTTTCCCGCCCGGGGCGCCTAGAACGTACCGGGGCGCCCGGAGTTGACTTTTGACCGAATCGAGTTTTGACTAGATCTAAACATTGGAGAATAAAGTTTATCCCCCCCCCCCCAGCACCCGGAACCCTTCGGGGCACCCCGACCAAGGTTATAAATACAGCCTTGGTCCAGAAGCTTTTAATAAATCAAAACTCAAGCAATTCTTTCAACACTTGTACGCTTTCTCTGTAGTTTAGCTTCTATTGTGCGCTCCATTACTGTAAAAGGCTTCTTTGCCTGAAGGAGATACTAGTGCTACGCTTTCCTTGGATTAACAACCTCCCTGGTTGTAACCAAGTAAATTCTGGTGTGCCTTTTGCTTTTCTGATTTCCTTTCTGTTTATCTTATTTTGCAAGTGTTAGTTTAAGAGTTCGAGAAGGGTTGTTTTTGTTCTTGTAGGCTATCCAACCCCCCCTTCTAGCCGGCTGCCAACGGTCCTACAAGTGGTATCACAGCCGAGGCACTTTAGTAGGACTAACCGCCGACTGAAGCAACAAAACGATGGTCGGAGCTAGCATCTACCCACCATCATTTGTGGGGGAGTTTGCTTTATGGAAGCAACGCATGAAGGTATATCTAAACACAGATTTTGGTATCTCATTAATTATGAAATTTGGTTATGAAGCACCAAAGATAACGAATGGAGAAGAAATCAAGAAATATCTCTGGAACGAGAAGCAACGTAACGATTAGATGGCAAATGCTCGGGCTGAATTTCATCTTCTAAGCGTAATACCAAATGAAGATATTGACATAGTTGGAGAATACAAAAGTGCAAAAGAACTTTGGGAAAAGTTCTTAAAGATCTACGAAGAACCAGCTAAAGTCGAATCCAACTCTTCGATGGACACCAAGTCACCATCAGAACAGTCCGAGAATGAGGAAACTACCAAGACAGCCGGAATCCATCTCGAGGACACAGAAAGCTCATCCCATATGAGCATCGATAAAGGGGGAGAGACTTCGGAAGAAAGCAACACAATAGGGGGAGAATCAACAACTGATAAGATAAGTCAGGTATGATCTCTACCTTCTGAACAATTGGTTAAATCAATTGAACAGTTGCCTGAACAATTTTACAAATTCGAAATTGATTTGTCAAAAAAGTTTTTCGGATTAAAAAATCTTTTGTTGAAAGACTTTAGCAAATTAGAAGCATTGCCAAAAGATTCTTGTGAGTTACAAAATATTTTGTCGAACGAATCTTGCAAATCAGAAACATTGCCGAAAGATTCTTTTCCAATTATTTTGTCAAAAAAATTTTACAAAATAACACCTAAAAAATTATTAAATAATAGTGAGTTAAAAGAAACTCAAGCAATAGATTGTCAACTAGAGAATCTTGACAAACTAAAAATAGAAAATAACATGATATAATTTTTTTCATGTTTAATATTGTTTGCTTCAAATCTGAAAAATTATGATTTGAGAAATTATGATAAACTAAAATGAAAATTTAAATATCATAATGATATCAAAGAAATGGCAATAACTTGAGAATGAATTTTTTTAAGTAAAAAAAATTATTTTTTTCTAAGTTGAAAGTTTTTCTGAAATTGGAAATTTCTGCAAAGTTGCCTAAGTTAGATTGTTTTAATTTCTCTTAATTAAAGCTTTACTTAGAAATTTTTTTTGGGACTGTATTTGCTGAAAATTATTGCAAATTCTCTAAACTTAGAATTTATTCAACTTAAAAAATTTTCAAGAAAGTTAGATTTTTTTTTTAAACCCTTAGATTTTTTTGGAACCCTATTTTTTTTATGTGATCAAACGGGGGGAAGGAAAAGTATAAGTCTAGAGGGAGGTAGACCAATAAAAAATTAAATTTTCTATATCTTTTCACTTTATTGCAAAATTAGTTAGTTTATTTTTTATGTTTATTTTTACTCTAACCTAACTTGGGTTGCTCACATAAAAAAGGAGGAGATTGTTGGAACCCAGGGTTGTTTTGGTGTGATCAACAAGTTAAGTTAGGTCCTGTATGTTTTAACCTTGTGTCTAAGTGTGCAGGAGCTTAGGAGCACAGATAGTCAAGCGGAAGACGCAACTAGCGAGAAGGATGTCACATGGTGCGTCCGAGAGATGAGCCCCTGCGGAAGAGTACATCGGCAGACGAGAAGGAAGCGTGTGGTGGTTCCGAGGGATGAGAAGCTGGAGTGGAAGAATGCTCAAGGAGCAAGAGACGCAACTAGCGAGAAGGTCGGCACGGGGTGCAACTGAGGGACGAAGACTGCGGATGAGTACGCTGGCGGACGAGAAGGAAACACGCAGCGATTCTGAGGGACGAGAAGCCGGAGCGGAAGCCTGCTCGAGAAGACCGGAAGTTGGGTTCGGGCGAGCCATATTCTGGATGGCAGAGATCACCCAAGCGAGCAGAAGACTCGGTCTAAGGTGAACGGAGCCAGAGCAAAAGTCCCGGGCTGAAAAATGTCAACGGGGTTGACTTTCTCGCCCGGGGCGCCCGGAACGTACCGGGGCACCCGGAGTTGACTTTTGACCGGATCGAGTTTTGACTCGATCTGAACATTGGGGGATAAAGTTTATCCCCCCAGGGCGCCCGGAACCCTTCGGGGCACCCCGACCAAGGCTATAAATAAAGCCTTGGTCCTGAAGCTTTTAATAAATTAGAACTCAAGCAATTCTTTCAACACTAGTACGCTTTCTCTATAGTTTAGCTTCTGTTGCACGCTTCATTGCTGTAAAAGGCTTCTTCGCCTGAAGGAGATACTAGTGCTACGCTTTCCTTGGATTAACAACCTCCCCGGTTGTAACCAAGTAAATCCCGGTGTGCCTTTTACTTTTCTGATTTACTTTCTATTTATCTTATTTTGCAAGTGTTAGTTTAAGAGTTCGAGAAGGGTTGTTTTTGTTTTTGTAGGCTATCCACCCCCCCCCTTCTAGCCGGCCGCCAACGGTCCTACAAATATGACCCCTTGAATTTCAAAGAGGCATAACTTTTGATTCGGAATTCAGAATCACGCTCTGTCAGTGGCCACATGTGCAACATTCAGAGAACTTCATTTGTCATTAGAAACCCATAACTACCAAATTAAAATTCTATAGGATGGATATGCGTTAGAGGGGGTGAATAGTGCTTGTGGCTTTCATACTTTTCACAAAACACAGAATGCACAGGGGAAGAAAAGAAACACAATTGCAAACACAAGTAATATTACATGGTTCAGAGCCTTTGACGACTCCTACTCGAAGGCCCGCAATTCTTGTTCGCTTTATTTAGGCAACACTAATAGCTCAAACAATATTATAATTTGAAGTATAATTACTATAAAAAATTTAGTTACTGACAATAAAAGAATAAGAAGTTGTTCATCGATGGTCAAAGCAGCAGTTGGGCATTGTTGAATCGCTCCAGAGCGATGTGCAAGAGTAGAAGTTGTTCTGAATATTGATGTCACTGAAGCTGCTGGTCGAACCCCTTTTTATAGCTAAGTTGAACATGATCTAAATTCACTGATCACGGGATCACTGTTTAACTCGACATTGATCGGTTGATTGATCCCCTTGATCGGTCAACTGAACCCACTGAATCCACCTAGTTGTCCATCTAGATGCTGCCGCTCCGGGTAAAATCTTCGTTCGATCAATAATCTGATCTTTTGGTCGATCAAACCCTTGATGCTCCTCGGCTTATTCAGTCTGATGAACCCGGTCTGAAGTTTTTCTACCATTTGGTCAACTGAACCTGAGGTTCAGTCGACTATTCCTAGGGCAAAAATTTCACTATAATCTGGAATCTGATCTGTTTTCTTGGGAGTTCAGTCAATCGATTCGGATATTCGGTTGACCAAACAATCCAAAATTCTAAATTTTAAAGTGTTAGTAATCCTACAAAATAGAGTTAGAATAAAAGGAAAATAACATGTAAAGAATAATAAGATTTGGCAGTCTTAATACTGTCTGGTCTTGACTTTGAGTTTCGTTGAAAGTCTAGGTCAGACTGACGCCTACTGTTCTCTCTTTGGGGAACACATTCTCATCTACTTCTCCCTGGAGAAATTATCTTTTGCTAGATCAATCCTTCAGACTGTCTAAACTTTTGCTCAATGTCCGAGACTTCAGGACTTCATGCTGAATGTCTGATTTACAAGCCATCTAGACTTCCACTTGGTGTCTGCGACTCCCTTGATTTTCACCTAGAGTCCTCGACTCTAGCATTTCACCCAAACTCCTCAACCTAACAAGACTTCATCCTGTCCCCTGAACCAGGACTTCATTTCCTAACCATAGCTAGGACTTTCCACCTACCCAATGGCAGCTAAGACTTTCCTTTGCCTAAGATCTCTTAGGACTTTCCTTTGGCTAAGATCACTTAGGACTTTCCTGCACACTTAGTTTAACTTGTTAAATGACAAGATAACTTAACTTTGAACCATTTCCCATAATCAAAACACAGGTTCGATCATCTGGTGCACCCTGCACCAACAAATTCACCTTTTAGGCCCTCATCCAAGCCTCCAAACACATTTTTACTATTTTTGGTCATTTCTATTTTATGATATTTAGGGTAATTTTGATATTTTTGGTATATATGGATCACAGTTTGTCTATATCAGTGTCTGATTTCCATTAAGAAATTTCTTTTCTAGAATTATCTTTTTTCTTTCTCTACAAAATAGAAATTGAGGTCCATATATTTGAATTTCTTTTATTTCTTTATCTTGGATCTAGATTGTATATAAACACATGTTTAACTGTATGAGGATTCATCCTTTATTATTGACAAAGTTTTCTTTTTTGGCAATGATGAATTTCACTTTGTTTTTAGAGGTTTCTCTTCTTTCCTCTCCTCAATCTCATTTTCTTGTCAGCCCTTAAGATAATCACTATCCTACCAAACATAAAAAAAGTTCTCCCTTTCCTCTTTATAGTTTTCAGCACCACCAACTTCTCCAGCCAACTAATAACATGTTTACCTTATTGCCACCCTCTTTTTAGCCTGCCAAAAGTAGCGTCTCGGTAAAACAGCAACAACAATTGTTTAGTCAATTAGAGGAAGTTGTAAGATATATATTTATGTTAGTAGGTTAGTTGATAAATAATTATTTGATTGTAATAGAGATTCGGGTATATGTTAAGAATTATATCGAGTTAGTGGGGGAGGGGTGGGAATCGACCAATCGGTTTTGAAGCTTTGGGAATTGTCATATTTGTTATTACTATGATTATTGGGCATTATCTTGAGTTCCTAAGTTATTTTCATATTGTTTTTGTAGATATGAGTTTGAGAAGAGCTCGGTGACTTACTGAGGTTTAAAGCTTTTGCTGTAAATAAAAGTGGTTAACTTATATCCTTTGATTTGTTATACATTTAAAAAAAATAAATAAAATAGATCATATATATGTTTGTATAATTGTTTTCGACAAAAGGATTAAAATGATATTTAAAAATAGTGAAATAGGTTTGAAAATAATTAACCACGGGAGGGTAAATAAATTTATGTTATTTCATGATCACATGTAAGTTTCATGTGGGGATTAAGATGGGAAGGGTTGATCAAAATCAAAATAGATGTTCTGACTTTCTCTTTCATTGATATCTGTCTTTATATTTGCTTGCCTTTGTATTGGTATTTCTTCTTGTTGATATTTGTAGTTTCCTACTTTATCACTTTTACCAGTGAACCCTATAATGATACTTAAATTAATGATCATACTACATAAAAGGTCAACTTGAACTGTACACATGAGTTGTGGTGATGTGAGTAGCTTGCGGTCAATATTTATTTGTACAATGATGCTTTATTATTGTAGTTCACCAGTGAGAGATTTTAGCTCGTATGTCAGATAATGTATAATATTATTAAACACTAAAGATATTGGATCTGTTGATTCACTTATTAGTTGCTTTATCAGATTTATTATACTTGATGTGGTGATGAAAGACCCTATCAAGGTAGGAAGATCGGATAACATGGACGTCAAAGTCAATGAAGGAGTCAAAGGCGGCCGAGTGGGCCAGTTATAGGCGAGTAGGCCAGTTACAATCGAGCTGGCCAATTACGACCGAGTGGGCCAGTTACGGATGGCATGTCTGAGCAGACAAGCAAGGCCAACGGATGGTGCGAGGCTAAGAGACAAACATGCAAGGCATCCCCAGGCTGCCGTCACTACCGAGTGAGAGGCATGTCCATTCGGACGAGAGGCAGCCCTCTGACAATGGAAGAGCTATGTGAAGGAAGATTGCTCGGTGTAGTACAGTCGAGTGATGGCATGTCCCGACCGAACGACCACTAGTTAGCATACAACGGGACCCACCCATGTATCTCCTTGTACTCTTTTGGGATTTGTGCAACTGACAACATTGAATGTTCCATAGATAAATCGTACTTCGAAAGCTTCCTACTTGTCACAGCAGAGATATGCATTCTCATTTAAGGAAAAGTATCAGAGATACTTTTATAACTTGTATTTTCAGAGGATGTATAGGAAAGCGTGCGCATGCTACAGTGACACTATAAAAGGGAGTTCCCATCTATAGGAAGAGGAATGCATAACTTTGTCATTCTACACGTTCTTTTACTGCGGTATTTTTGCTACTCTCTACATCGTCAAAAACTGACTTGAGTGTTGGAGGGTCAACGTCGGGAACCCCTTCCCAGTCCAACACTAACGCTTTTGTGTTGCAAGATCACGTGAAGTCTTCACTATGTGTGTTGTGCCTTGTATATGTTTGATGAAATATGTGCGAGATCAATTAATATAGATGTGAGTAATTTGTCTCTATGTTAAGATTGTTACTAGACTGGATAACTGGGGGATCCTTAGTGACAGAGGATACTCATTCAACCAGACATATATGCCCTTAGTGAAAGAGGGCATCGATACTTACCCACTTTCTAGAGTCAAAAGATCTTAACATAGGGACTAATTCTTGTTACAACATTCTAATTGGAGTGGATATTCTAGTACTACTGTTAGGAAGTACATTAGATAACTCTAGGAATGTATGATTGGGGGTCTGTGATAGAGGGAACCTCGTTAACTGGACTTTCTAGAGTTGCTTCTTTACTTAATGGCGTTAGAACTTGGGTAGACTCTCCGGTGTGACTTTCGTAGGGTTGTATCAGACTCTAGTTAGAATCCTTACACGAGTATAAGCATAGAGTTAGGTAGATGAACAATGCATAGGGATATTAACTAGCATCATAACAAAACTGAAATCCTAAAATTTATCATCCTTCCTTCACTATGCTCATTCTCTCCCTCTCTACTCTCTCTTTACTCTCTCTCTCTCTCTCTCTCTCTCTCTCTCTCTCCCATCTCTTCTCTTTCTTATCCTAGCGTTTGTGAATAACCTTCCGAGTGTCTAGATAATTCGTTGTGCAAAGTTAACTAGTGTTTAATCAACAATCCCTATAGATTCGATATCTTTTATATTACTAATGACGTAAATGTGCACTTGTAGTACATAACAATATTTTGTTGAATTCATGGGAGTGAAGGTACTTTACCCTAAAAGATTCCTACTGATCAAGTTCCTCTTCTTTGAACTTGTCAAATGCAGCTTTTGACGCCTCCAACTTAGCCTTTAGCTTAGCCAGCTTGGTAGCTTACTCATCTATTATTCATTTATACTCCTTGAGGTGGAGCTCACTCACTGCGTGCTCCACTGAGCAGGTTACGGCTATCCTACTTGGCCATTAGTGTCGATTTTGCCTCTTTGACTTTCCTAGCCAAGACTTGAGCCTCCTTATTTTTGGTCTCCAAATCTTGGATGGATAAGAGCTTCTGGCGTTGGAAGAATTTATTTTTCCTCGAAATAGTGAGCCTGCTTGGTTAACCAGTTGAGCTACAAGTCTTGATCATGATTTTTATTCTTCTCAACTATTAACGCTCGCTCAGACCTTGACTGGTTGCTCGAAGCTCATGTCCAAGTCTTTTTTCAACTTGGCCACCTCATTAATCAGCTGTTCCACTAGGGTACGAGAAGTTTCTGCATTCCTGGGAAGCACTCGAAGCTAGTCACTAGCACATAGTTAGACTCTCCAACTAGAACTGCAAGCCAAATGAAGCTAGTCACTGTCAATCGGGAAAAGTAAATAAAAGAGTTCGTTAAACTTATCCCATTTGATTTCTGGGTGAAACCATCAAGAAGTTTCCTAGGCGAGATGGGCATTGCTCGGGTCCTAGCATCCTCCCAAACCTGCACTAGAGGACCTTGGATGGTGATTTGATGCTGTGGGGAGCACGACATGATGTCAACTAGTTAGCGTAGCTCATCAGTCTGTAGACAGAGGATGGCCTTGATGTGTCAACCACCGCTCGGAGTTGAAGGAACTAAAGTGGCTGGGCCTTTGGATTTAGACATCGAGGAGGAGCAAATGATGGACAAGGGCACTTCTACATTTGTCGGTGGAGGTGAAAGATAGGCGACCGCTGTGCGATTATTTTCCCGATCAGCGACACTGACAACTAGGGGGTGTGATCAGAGGAAGGAGGAGGCGGCAACATAGCCTACCTCTCAAGAACCCTGGAAGTGGAGGATTCCCGCCGCTCGGAAGGGGGTCAGATGGTCGTTGCTAGAGCGCGGGCCTATAAAGCCGAAGTCACAGAGTGGGTGAGGATTCCTCTTGGTGCCGCTTGCGGCGATGGATCAGCAGCTCACATAACATGGTTGACTCAGAGGGAATAGTGATCAATCCCATGGAGGGCCATTCGGGTGGCAGCTTACCAGTTGTGGCAACTGCGTCTCTTGTCGCCACCCATCTACCCCCTGCCTCGCCTATCGGTTCGTTGGAATGTTTGACTGGCATTAGGCAGTGGCTCCACACCTCGACCACGGCCTTAGTGTTGTTGTATATATCAACAAGCTTACACTTGTGGCTCAGTAACACTTGGTTCATGATGCGATCTACAAAAAAGAAAGAGAAATCAGTTAGATGCAAAGATGATAGAAAGAAGAAAAGACGTACCAAGGGGGAGGGGTAGCCGCGTTTCGATAGAGTTTAGCCCAAAAACATACAGGCTGCCCTCCAAGAGCAACTTATGTATATGGTTCTTCGGATCGGCTATGCTTGCAATTGCTTGGAGGTAGGTCGACTGCTTCGATATCTACCTGTTGGAGGGGGTCTTGACAGCTCTATCTGCCAGTCAGTCCAAATGCCAGGCCAACAGGGAAAACGAACATAAAAGTAATGTTATTTCTAATGCTTATTTGATGAGGGCATTTTTTTGAAATATACAACGCCCACTTAGGCTTGAAAAAGGAAAGTACCCGACTCGAATAGCTTCGGATAATAGTAGTGGAATACGTGGGGTACCAAGGGAATCCCATACAGACGAAATAAGATAACAATCCCACATAGTAATCTAATAGAGTTAGGCAATAATTGATGTAGGGGAATATAAAAATATCTACAAACTTCCAGGAAGAATGGATGAATGTGAAATCTTAAGCCAATAGGGAATTGGTCTTTGAAGAATGGCAAAAAGTCATCTAGGGGCGTATAAGGATGGTCATAGGTGGAAGGAATGGTGATTTGATATTCATCGGGAAAATGGTAAGTTATCTTCATTTGGTCAACCTCATCGCATTGAATTTAGACTCTGTGGATGTATACCACAACTTGGGGACAACCGGGGATGGGGAATGAGAGACTGCCATGAAATCTAAGGTCGAAATGGAGAAAAGAGAAGAAACTTATTGGATAGAAAAAGATTATCAGCGATAGACAGAGAAGAGAGAGTAGAAAGACAATGGAAATGAAGACGAAGCATGCAGTAGGAAGAAGGAAAAAAGCTAGGGGTTTAAAAACCATGTAGACGATTGACTCGAGTCATCCGATCAAGAGTTATAGAAAATGAGACTTAATCAGGGCCATTGATTTTGAAAAGGTAGTGGTCACATCAAATCCAAATAGCCGCCAGTCACATCGAGCATGCTGTGGCAGGAAAAGTTGACATGTGGCATTCGATTACAGGGAGCATTAAGTAAGCATAATGGAAAGGTAGGTTCAACATGCTTTACATTAATAGTAGAAGATTTGAACGGATTTCAAGAAATTATGATGACATTAGTGATAATTAAAGGGCACTACGGTGGTATGAGGTGTTGGAATAGAGTTCAAAATGAAGTTGGAAAATAGCTAAGTGTTTTTCGATATAGATCCGAGTGGTAACTACCTCAGAGGGTACATAGCTGATTGGTGGAATTACCAAGAAGCAGTTCAGAGTTCGTAAATGCGCATCACAGTCAAGTGGTGACTATAAACTCTTAAAAAGTCATGTGCAACTATAAACTCTTGTGCAAAAAATATCATAGACGAGCGACATCTCTGAACCCCAGAACACTCAGTCGAGAATAAAGAATCCTAACATACTACTTGTCCAGTCAGACAGACTTATAGCCTCCATCGACTAGACTTAAGGAGAAGACTTGTGATGTGGTAATAAAGAACCCTACAAAGATAGGAAGACCTGCTGACATGGAAGTCAAAGTCAATGAAGGAGTCAAAGGCGGCAAAGCGGGCCAATTACGGCCGAGCAGGCCAGTTACGGATAGCATGTCTGAGAGAATGAGCAAGGGCAACGAATGGAGCGAGGCTAAGAGACAAACTTGCAAGGCATCCCCAAGCCACCATCCCTGCCGAGCAGGAGGCATGTCTGTCCGAATGAGAGGCAACCCTCCAACAATGGAAGAGTTAAGTGAAGGAAGACTGCTTGGTGCAGTACAGTCGAGCGGCGGTGTGTCCCGATCGAACGGCCACCAGTTGGCCTACAATGGGACCCACCTGTGTATCTTCTCATATTCTTTTGGAGGTTTGTGCCACAAACAACAGAGCATGTTCCTAAGACAAATCGTACTGTGGACGCTTCTAGCCTGTTGTATCAGAGATATGTTGGTGCGGTTAGCACTAACGGTCTAACCTAGGTTTTGATGAATGACAAAATAGGTTAAGTTAGTTTTAGTGGTAATCTAACACTCTGACTGAGTATGCAGGAGAAGCCCAAATAGGTCGACGGACTAATCGGATGTCTGACACGAAGCCCAACTAGGTCAACGGGTCGACCGGATAGCTGGCATGAAGTCCAAACGGGTCGACGGGCTGACTGGACGTTTGGCACGAAGTCCAGTTAGGTCGACGGGCTGACCGAATAGCTGGCGAGAAGTCCAGACGGGTCGAAGGCCTGACCAGACATATGGCAGGTAAGTAAAGGTAAGTCACTGGAGGGGAGTGACTGTGAGGACGTGTTCCCGGGAAGGGAACATAAGCGTCGATCCAACTTAGATCCATTTCGGAAATATAAGTTGAGATCGTGACTAGATTCCGGTCTCAATAAGACGGAATCTAAGTCATACTCATTTTGTCAAACAATGAATTGTGCTAATAATCTATTTTACAGGGTATAGTTGCCTCGGACTAACGTGTTTCTTGTAGGAAGAAATCTGCTAGAAAACATGAGTCTGAGCGCCCGGGATGTACCCGGGCGCCCAAAGGCAAAACTTTATCTCCTTCGCGTCAACGCCTCATGGAGGCTCTTGGTTGGGTCAGCTATGTCACACCGGGGTGCCCTGAAGGTTCTAGGCACCCCCATACCTCCGATATAAGGAGGGGCAAGGCTGAAGCTCCAACACAACTCAAGAACTGCTCTTTTGTGCTCTTGCAACGCTACGATACTCTTCCGACGACACGCTTTTCTTTTAATTCCTTGTTCTCGTTTGTACACTTTTATTTTAAAGCAATTGTACTTAGTTTGTAATAATTTATGAATTTCTAGTGAATTGCCCATCGAAAGCACCCTTGTGTGCGGGCCTTGGAATAGGAGTCGACATAGGCTCCGAACCAAGTAAATCGAACTGTGTTAGTGTTGCTCTCTCTTCTCGCGTATTCCTTTTCCACTACGTAAACTCTTTATGAAATTTTTTTTGTTATCAATATTCACCCCCCCCCTCTATCGATTCATCACGATCCAACAAGTGGTATCAAAGCAGGTACCGCTCTGATTTGGTGCAACCACCAATCAGACAAGGGGGTGATCTGTTTTAAATTCTTTTTCTTTCGGCTTTCAGTTTTTCGTACAATTCCAAACCGGTATTATTCCCTTTTTGGAAATTTCTTTCCGTTGTAATTAAATCTAAATTGGTACAACACCAATTTAGTTATTTTTTTATTATTATTCATCCCGCACTACTAATCCAAGACCAAGTCTTGGAACCTCTCTTGTTTGTTCTCCTGTGTGCAGATTAAATTGTCGCAGCTTGAGGGCTTCAGCACAGTGCGACCTCCCCTGTTCAACGGGGATGATTTCTCGTACTAGAAGAAGCGGATGGAGGTGTATCTCAAGACAGATTTTAACCAGTGGCTTAGCGTCACAAAAGCCTACAAACCGCCAGTTGACAACTCTGGAAATCTGCTTGATCCAGAACAATGGACGTCAGACATAAAGAAGAAAGCGCCAACAGAGAACAAGGCGATCAACACGCTACAATGCGGACTAACAAGGGAAGAACTGAACCGGGTAGGACCGCACCAGAATGCTAAAGAGCTGTGGGACAAGTTGATCGAGCTGCACGAAGGCACCAGTGACGCAAAGGTAACGAAACGAGACCTCTTATTAAATAAAATATTTAATGTAAAAATGCAGGAAGGAGAAATGGCTAGTCAGCTCCACACGAGGATCAAGGACATCCTTAACAAGCTCCACGCAATAGGCCACCAAATGGAAAACAGGGATTTGATAATGTACACATTAAATGCTTTTCCGCGTAATAGTTTGTGGGCATCTATCGTAGATGCCTACAAAATCTTAAAAAATTTATCTAAATTAAAGTTAGACGAACTTTTTTGTGAACTAGAACTACAAAACAAACTAATGCTAGATCCGAGAAAGGTATTGCTTTATTTGCAGGTTCCTCCAAAGAAAAGAAGAACAAACTTGAACCTGAAGAAGATTCTGACCAGAACTCTGAAGATGAAGAGCACTTGGTGAACCTGGTAAGGAAGATGTTCACCAGGAGGAAGAGGAGCTTCAGCAAGAAGGACCTTCAGAAGATCAATTCTCCAACGGAATCAAAGAACGTGACATGCTTCGAATGCAACAAAAAGGGGCATTACAAGAATGAGTGTCCGAGATCGAAGAATGACAAAACGAAGTCGACCAAAAATAAGACCCTCAAAGCAACGTGGGATGACTCGTCTTCGAAAGAATCGGAGGACGAAGATCAGAAGAACCAGAGTTACCTCGCGCTGATGGCCCGCGAAGCAGAGTCGGAGGACGAATCGGAAGACGGGTCCGAACCCGAATCGAGCCACAAGTCCGTACTCGTTTCCGAAGGTTCCGAAGAGGTATACTTTAATTTGAGCAAAAAGTTTTTTAAAATTATTTCGTGTTTAAATAATAAATTAATGAAAATTGAAAAAGAAAATAAATTGCTCCTCGAGGAAAATCAAAACCTCAAGGAACAAATCACAAATAACAAACCAACTCAAGATCTAACACTTAAGGAGGAGAATTCATCATTAAAATTAGAAATTAACAATTTAAAAGGTATGTTAGAAAAATTTACTACAAGATGTAAAATACCGGAAATAGGCGGATATGAATAAGGAAATTTTTGGTAATTTTTCGGGAATTTTTCGGAGCTCGTATGGACGAGTTAACGGGGATAAAATTTGGGTTCCGGGAAAGCCTGTTTAGGCTACCCCATTTTAATGAGGAATTGTTTCTTTATAAATTCCTTATTTCTTTTCTTTTTCCTCATTTATATTTTTCTTTCTTCCTCGTTACTGTGCCCGTGCCCGAGCCCTCATTCTCTCCTCTCTTCTTCTCCCTTTCGCCGAGCCGAATTTGCCCTAACCGCCGGTCATCTGGCGGTTCTCCTTCTCCTCCTCTCCTCTGCCGCCCCAGCCGACGCCGAGCGTCGGCCACAAGGGCTCTCTGTGCCCTAGTGTCGGCCGCCGCCGCCGCATCTTGCCCTACTCGCCGACGCCTCTCTTCACTGCCGCCCGACGCCTTCCCCTTCCATGCCCTAGCGCCAGTGCCGCCACCACAGTCGACGCCGAGGCCTTAATTCCTCTGCTGCCGAAGCCCTAGCCGCCGGCGACGCACCGAGCTTCTTTCTTCCTCTCCTCCACTGTGTTTCTTCTGACCTTGGAGACGCCATCTTCCCGGAGAGCTGTGCCCTAGCCTTTGCACAGTGCCACTGCCGCGGCATCTTCTACCGTAGTTCCGGCCGATTTCCCCACTCACTGGAGTAGGCTACGGTTTCCAATCAGTGACACTCTTCACCAAAGAGTAACCTGCCAATGTGGTTAGGAGTGTTTGAGTGGAGATTTTGACCCCCACCTTGCTGCAATCACTGGATCCGGCAGTAACTTCAGCCACAAACCTTGATCCAGCAGTATTAAGGTAAGGAATTTGGTGATTTAATATTTATGTGAGTGAAGGATAAATTGACACATAATTAATTGATAATTATTTGATCATTAGGTTTGTTGGCAGCGACCCTTTGATTTACAATAGCAATTAATCTTTGCTAGCAGTAGAGTTTTGTTTTCCGGCAGCAGCTTGGTCTAGCAGCGGTTGATTTGAGGTAAGGTTTATGGTTTCGATCTTTGTGTTAGATTATTGCTAGTTGGGTTAGCAATAATTATTGATTTAGGTTTATAAGTTGTATAACGGTGTAATTGGGGTTAATGTAACTAACCCTAACTGGTTAGTGGATTAGGAATTAGTTTAGCTATTTGTTTAAAATTGAATTAGCTAAACTGTGCGATTTAACACAGGACTTTGACGCGAGACGAGTATCTCGGAGTCAGATCGGACCTTTCTATTTTCGGAGGCGGGTACTTTTGACTTATGTCATTTGATATGCTTAGTAATTAAATTAACATGTTGCATTAATTGTGTTTATTATTTGTTTCGGTTAATCACTACCCAAATCTTACATGCTTGATTGATTAATTGGTTTTGCATCTCAGGTATATTTTACCTGTTTGTACATGCTTATAGGGGTAGTGATATGCCATGCTTGACCATGTTCAGGACCTAGGTTTTTATACCTTCTGTGTACCTTTGATTCGATATGATTCGTTGACCTAGGGTGCACTTTTCTATATATATGGATTAGGTCAGGATGTTTATATGGTTATTGCCATGCATCATTTGCATGATTGCATGCTGTGCGATAGTCCGCTCCATTATTGTTGAGCACATCGCCAGTTACATGGATCTGCACACACCACCACTCATGGGTTAGTGGTCGATTCAGGATGAGTGTGTTGCAGCAGGGACTCTGTTAGGCACCGTTGGTCCGCTCATGGGTAGTGTGACACAACGTGTTATCCGGCAGGGATTCCTCCCCGTCTTTGAGTACCGGGAGTTGAGAGCATTGCGCTCCCCCATCTATGATTTGGCGTAGGAGGATAGGTGTACTCGACAGGCATCCCGTCCACTCGGTCACTCATCGGAGTAGTGACGACAGAGTGCACGGTTGTCACACCCTACCCACTCGGCCTCACTTTTGTATGAGATGATCGACCGGCGTCGGTGACCAGACGCATCATTGGCATCATGTGCATGATGCATTTATTGCTTGTGTTTGTGTTTCCCATTTATATGTTGCATATTGTTTGGATACCTATGTTTGACATGCATACAGGGTTTCCTTATCCCTCGGACTGTTTGACCTTATACTCAGGACTGGTTAGTACAGGAGACTGTACGCATGATTAGTGCTAGGTGTTATTTCTTTACTTTGCATATCAATTGTACCTGCTGAGTGTTGAATGTTGGTGCAATATCCCTCAGGTCAAGGTTGACCTGGGTAACCAAGCTGAGTCTTGGTTATTTTCAGGTTGATGCTGTCAGGAGGGAGTTCCAGTCGCTAGTCCCCACTGCACGTAGTGCTACTCCGCTGCTGGTTTTCTGAGTTGTTTCATTTTAGCTTTTCGCTATCAGACTTTATTTTAGTTTTGTTTTGGACTTACATATGGATATTGTATGGAATCTTTCCGTTGGATGAACTTTTCGTATGATTTGGATTTACTCTACTACATGCCTGCCTGAACGGCAGAAGAGGTAAGAAAAATCGGATTTGAGCTTTACGAGTGTAGTTGAGTAGGGTTGATTGCGAGTCAGAGTATTATTACTGCGTGGTTGTGTCAGCCAGAGGCTGAATATATATATAAACTGCGTGGTGATTGATTTTTATTACTGTTATTATTCCAGCCGCCTGTGGCTGAGTATTTAGTGCTTGTAGAAAATTTTGATTGTCCACCGTATAGGGGAGATGCTGCCGAAATTTTCTCGGACAGGGACTCTTCTGGGGGCGTGACAATTTTGTGGTATCAGAGCACAGTTTTACGATCTTTTGTTTCGTATTTTGGATTTTTGGGATTTATCTTATACCAATTTATTTGGTATCAGAGCGGGTTATGATACCTGCTTATGGTGTTCTGGAGATTTATCGGATACCTGTTGTTGGTTAGCCAGGTTTGCGAGTCAAACTGGGCATTATCGGATTTTCGATATGGTTATGTTTTGGATTTATGTTTCGGATTTATTTGGATTTCCGGCGATATGTACGTTCGTAATTTTGAGGTCAAATTGGGGACTGGACAGCGACGGAACATCTCCAGACAGCAAATAGGTATGTTGTTATTTTATGTTGGTTATATTGGTATTGATATCTGTAATTTAATTTAACAGATATGAGACGATCTACTCGTATTGCTGCGAGACGTGGTGCTGGACGACCACGTGCGAGGACCACGGGATCTCTGGATATGCCAGAGATGCCCACTGTTAGTGAGCCTGTTAGTCAGGGACAGACTCAGGATGCAGCGGGAGCATCGGACTCTCAAATCCCGATAGCTCCTGTAGAGATACCTACTTTGGCCACACCGACGGTATCCACGCCTACCCTGTTTACAGTACCACCAGGAGTACCATTGGTGTACCCGACATCTGCTCCAGCGCAGCCTACGATGTATTCAGTGCCACCACCACTTGGACCTACAGTGTACCCGACACCAGTGGCACCTGTACCCCCAGTGCCTACAGTAGCAGCAGCTGCTCCACATACGGTACCTTTTCCTACCGTACCTCCAGTTGCCACCACTTTTATTCCCCAGGCAGTACCACCGACGGCTTATGCTCCGGTATATACAGCAGCACCGGGAGTTCTTCCTCCGGTTTATTCCGCGGTACCACCTGTAGTATCAGCTCCAGTGTTTCCGCCAGTCCCTGCAGCCGTCCCGACACACCGCACGAGCTAGGATTCCAGCACTGGCCGAGTCGATGAAGACTCGTTTCACTCTTTTCCGCGGAGATCTCGATCCGAGTATGGCTCTGTCATGGATAGAGACTATGGAGCAGACTTTCTTCTATATGGCTTGCTCCGAGTGGGAGAAAGCAGAGCTGGCTGCTTACCATTTACGGGATGAAGCTAATGCCTGGTGGGTTACTCAGCGTTCTATTATTGGTGAGCGCAACGTCACATGGACCAGGTTCAGAGAGGCTTTTGAGAGCCGTTTCTTTCCACTGTCCTATCAGATGTCTCGCCGACAGGATTTTATGAGTCTGAGGCAGAATAATCGCTCAGTGACCGAGTATAATACTGAATTCCTCCGGTTGGCTCAGTTTTGTCCAGAGTTAGTTGCGGAGGACAGAACTCGCATGATGCAGTTTATACAGGGATTGGATGGTTATTTGCATGTACAGCTTGCCGGATTAGGGATTACATCTTACTCTGATGCATTGAATCGAGCTTTGATGATAGAGTTAGCTCGGCAGACAGCATATCCGGACAGGAAAAGAAAGCATACGGGTCAGACTTCAGGGCAGGTCCAGCAGACTCAGGCGACAGGACAGCCTCAGAGTAGTCACAGACGGTCAGGTCAGGGTGCTTCTGGGGCGTCTCGTAGGCCTCAGAAATCAGGACGGTCTTCTTCAGGACGTTCCCGGTTTTCTCAGAACTGCAACCACCTTCCGTGATACTCATTGTTTCGATGTGGATCCAGATCACCTCACCCCTTGCTCTGGGACGATCGGTTGCTTTTATTGCAACCGCCAGGCACCTGAGCCGAGATTGTCGCTAGCTCAGGACACGGCTTCCGGAGGGTCAGTCGAGGGACAGTCTAGTCAATCGGGGCATATCGAGGAGGGCGAAGCCCAATCTTCACGTCGGCGAGCAGCTCCTCCGCAGCATTTGACATGCTTGGACAAGAGTACTCCAGTGCTTCTGTAGCACCCAGAGTTTTGCTCGGACCTTATTATCCGACTCGGGCGATGTCGGACTCGATTCCGGCCACCGACAAGATTAGTCACCATCCTCTCGCCTTATCTCGCACATAGTCCAAAGAATACTGGCGCCACCTACCAGAAACATTACCACCTCCTCCTCCGCCAGAGACTGGTCGTGTTCATGCTATTACCAGAGAGGATGCTCAGCGGGCCGACGGATCCGTTTTCCGCGGTACGATTTCCATTTATGCATTTACTGCTGATATTTTGATTGATACTGGTAGTTCGCACTCTTTTATATCCCGTACCTTTATGCGGGAGATTGGTAGATTACCTACTGTTAGGTTGCGGCGATTGACTGTCTCCCTACCGTCCGGTGATACTTTAGACGTCACCCAGGAGATCAGAGGTTGCCCGTTAGACTTTGGCAACATGATACTTACGGTAGATCTTCTAGTATTGGAGATGGTCGAGTTTGATATCATTCTTGGTATGGATTGGCTATCAGTATATCATGCTACCGTTGATTGCCAGACGAGGGTGGTCACCTTCCGGCCTCCGAGTTTCACTGGCATTAGAGACGACGACATCTCGATTATTTCGGCGATTCAGGCGCAGAAGCTGCTGTCTCACGGCTGTCATGGTTTTCTGTTGTCGTTGATCAGTACTGAGGACAGTAGTAGTTCGCAGCTCTCCGACGTTCCTGTTGTCCGGGAATACCCAGATGTATTTCCAGAGGAGCTGCCAGGTTTGCCTCCTAGAAGGCCAGTGGAGTTCGCTATTGAGCTGATTCCAGGAACCGCGCCGACATCGAAAGCTCCGTATCGTATGGCACCAAAAGAGTTGAACGAGCTGAAGGTTCAACTCCAGGAGCTTTTAGACAGAGGATTTATTCGCCTAGTGTTGCACCATGGGGTTCTCCAGTTCTGTTTGTCAAGAAAAAGGATGGTACCATGAGGTTATGTATTGACTACAGGCAGCTGAATTCAGTGACCGTCAGAAATAAATATCCATTACCACGGATTGAGGATTTGTTTGATCAGCTCAGAGGTACTTCAGTGTATTCTAAGATTGATCTGCGATCCGGATATCATCAGTTGAGAGTCAGAGATTCTGATATCCAGAAGACAGCTTTCCGTACCAGATACGGTCATTATGAGTTTTTGGTAATGCCATTTGGGCTTACCAATGCTCCAGCGGTGTTTATGGACTTGATGAACCGCATATTTCTGGAGTATCTGGATCAGTTTGTTATCGTTTTCATTGATGACATATTGGTCTACTCTCGTTCCGAGGAGGAGCATGCACAGCATCTTCGCACAGTCTTAGAGATTCTTCGACGACATCAGCTGTACGCGAAGTTCAGCAAGTGTGCATTCTGGCTATCCTCAGTTGGGTTTCTGGGACACGTGGTTTCTAGCAGAGGTATTTCAGTTGATCCTCAGAAGATCGAGGCTGTCACCGGTTGGGAGCAGCCGAAGTCAGTTCAGGAGATCCGCAGTTTTCTGGGTTTGGCCGGATATTACCGACGTTTTGTCGAGGGATTCTCGCGTATTGCTATGCCGTTGACACGTCTTACCAGGAAAGGCGTGAAGTTCATATGGTCCGAGGATTGCGAGACCAGCTTCCAGGAGCTGAAGCGGAGATTAGTGTCGGCTCCAGTTTTGGTTTTACCTTCTGGAGAGGATGGATTTGTACTTTACACCGACGCGTCTCTACAGGGTTTGGGCTGTTCTGATGCAGCACGGCAGGGTAGTCTCTTATGCTTCTCGTCAGCTGAAGGAGCATGAGAAGAACTACCCAGTTCATGACTTGGAGTTAGCTGCCATCATCTTTGCTCTGAAGCTTTGGCGTCATCATTTATACGGTATCACATTTGAGATTCTCACTGATCATAAGAGTCTCAAATACATTTTCACTCAGAAGGAGCTTAATCTCCGACAGAGGAGATGGATGGAGTTCCTGAAGGACTACGATTGTACCATTAGCTACCACCCTGGGAAAGCTAATGTGGTTGCAGATGCACTCAGTAGGAAGTCCAGAGGGACTTTGGCTAGTCACCGGACTTCAGTCACGGACTTGATTCAGGCTTTCTCAGAGTTAGATCTTGAGGAGCAGGGACCGACAGAGCAGGGTATTCTGGTTACCATGGTTGCTCAGTCGTCGATCAGGACGAGGATCCGAGAGGCACAGGCTAGTGATCAGCATTTGCAGTTTATTAGCAGTCAGATAGCTTCCGGGCAGCAGACCGAGTTTACACGAGACGAGGAGGGTATTATATTCTTCCGAGGCAGATTATGCGTACCTCAGTCTCATTCGGTCTTACAAGAGCTACTTCAGGAGGCACATCGTTCTCGATTTGCGATCCATCCAGGTGGGACCCGTATGTATCGAGACTTGAGGCGTTCCTACTGGTGGAACGGCATGAAGAAAGACATCGCGGATTTCGTAGCTAGGTGTCTTGTTTGTCAGCAGGTGAAGGCTGAGCACCAGAGACCTGCAGGGTTACTTCAGCGGATTCCTATTCCTGAGTGGAAGTGGGATCACATTACCATGGACTTTGTGGTAGGGTTGCCGAGGACACAACGAGGCCATGACGCGATTTGGGTAATCGTTGATCGATTAACCAAATCAGCGCACTTCTTAGCGATTCGGAGGACTGATCCCCTGGATCGATTAGCAGATTTGTATTGTCAGAGATTATCAAACTACATGGTGTTCCATTGAGTATTATTTCGGATAGAGATCCACGGTTCACGTCTCGTTTCTGGCAGAGTCTGCAGCAGGCCTTGGGCACACAGCTCCGTTTCAGTACAGCTTTCCATCCGCAGACAGATGGACAGTCAGAGCGGACCATTCAGACTTTAGAGGACCTGCTGAGGTCATGTGTTATGGATTTCGGAGGCAGTTGGGAGGACCATCTGCCGTTAGTAAAGTTTGCCTACAACAACAGCTTCCATTCGGCTATCCAGATGGCACCGTTTGAGGCGTTGTATGGTAGACCTTGTCGGGCACCCGTCCTTTGGGATGAGGTTGGAGAGGCTCAGTTGTTGGGACCTCAGAGAGTTCAGCAGGATGCAGAGTTGGTCCGTACTATCAGACGGAGGATGGCAGAGGCGCAGGACCGCCAGAAGAGTTACGCTGATCGGAGACCATGTATTTCTACGAGTTTCACCCACGAAAGGGGTGAAGAGATTTGGCCTCAGAGGTAAGCTAGCTCCGCGGTACATTGGTCCTTTCGAGATCTTGGAGAGGATCGGAGCGTAGCTTACAGACTGGCACTACCACCGTCCCTGTCAGGCGTGCACGATGTGTTTCACGTATTGATGCTGAGGAGATACGTACCTGATCCGACACATGTGCTGGCAGATATTCCAGTTCCAATTCAGCCTAACATTACGTATGAGGAGGTTCCGGTACGGATTCTCGACCGGAAAGAGCGTCAGTTGCGGAATAAGACTATCCGGCTGGTTAAAGTCGGATGGCAGCATCATTCGGATGAGGAGGCTACATGGGAGCTCGAGGACACTATCCGAGCTCGATATCCCCATCTTTTCACTTGAGGTATGTGATTTAGTTACTGTTCAGCATTTATACTTGCTGTCTGTTATTAGTACTTGCTGATGGTAGATACTGAAATTTGGGGACCAAATTTTTATTAGTGGGGGAGAATGTAAAATACCGGAAATAGGCGGATATGAATAAGGAAATTTTTGGTAATTTTTCAGGAATTTTTCGGAGCTCGTATGGACGAGTTAACGGGGATAAAATTTGGGTTCCGGAAAGCCTGTTTAGGCTACCCCATTTTAACGAGGAATTGTTTCTTTATAAATTCCTTATTTCTTTTCTTTTTCCTCATTTATATTTTTCTTTCTTCCTCGTTACTGTGCCCGTGCCCGAGCCCTCATTCTCTCCTCTCTTCTTCTCCCTTTCGCCGAGCCGAATTTGCCCTAACCGCCGGTCATCTGGCGGTTCTCCTTCTCCACCTCTCCTCTGCCGCCCCAGCCGACGCCGAGCGTCGGCCACAAGGGCTCTCTGTGCCCTAGTGTCGGCCGCCGCCGCCGCATCTTGCCCTACTCGCCGGCGCCTCTCTTCACTGCCGCCCGACGCCTTCCCCTTCCATGCCCTAGCGCCGGTGCCGCCACCACAGTCGACGCCGAGGCCTTAATTCCTCTGTTGCCGAAGCCCTAGCCGCCGGCGACGCACCGAGCTTCTTTCTTCCTCTCCTCCACTGTGTTTCTTCTGACCTTGGAGACGCCATCTTCCCGGAGAGCTGTGCCCTAGCCTTTGCACAGTGCCACTGTCGCGGCATCTTCTACCGTAGTTCCGGCCGATTTCCCCACTCACTGGAGTAGGCTACGGTTTCCAATCAGTGACACTCTTCACCAAAGAGTAACCTGCCAATGTGGTTAGGAGTGTTTGAGTGGAGATTTTGACCCCCACCTTGCTGCAATCACTGGATCCGGCAGTAACTTCAGCCACAAACCTTGATCCAGCAGTATTAGGGTAAGGAATTTGGTGATTTAATATTTATATGAGTGAAGGATAAATTGACACATAATTAATTGATAATTATTTGATCATTAGGTTTGTTGGCAGCGACCCTTTGATTTACAATAGCAATTAATCTTTGCTAGCAGTAGAGTTTTGTTTTCCGGCAGCAGCTTGGTCTAGCAGCGGTTGATTTGAGGTAAGGTTTATGGTTTCGATCTTTGTGTTAGATTATTGCTAGTTGGGTTAGCAATAATTAATGATTTAGGTTTATAATTTGTATAACGGTGTAATTGGGGTTAATGTAACTAACCCTAACTGGTTAGTGGATTAGGAATTAGTTTAGCTATTTGTTTAAAATTGAATTAGCTAAACTGTGCGATTTAACACAGGACTTTGACGCGAGACGAGTATCTCGGAGTCAGATCGGACCTTTCTATTTTCGGAGGCGGGTACTTTTGACTTATGTCATTTGATATGCTTAGTAATTAAATTAACATATTGCATTAATTGTGTTTATTATCTGTTTCGATTAATCACTACCCAAATCTTACATGCTTGATTGATTGATTGGTTTTTCATCTCAGGTATATTTTACCTGTTTGTACATGCTTATAGGGGTAGTGATATGCCATGCTTGACCATGTTCAGGACCTAGGTTTTTTTGTACCTTTGATTCGATATGATTCGTTGACCTAGGGTGCACTTTTCTATATATATGGATTAGGTCAGGATGTTTATATGGTTATTGCCATGCATCATTTGCATGATTGCATGCTGTGCGATAGTCCGCTCCATTATTGTTGAGCACATCGCCAGTTACATGGATCTGCACACACCACCACTCATGGATTAGTGGTCGATTCAGGATGAGTGTGTTGCAGCAGGGACTCTGTTACGCACCGTTGGTCCGCTCATGGGTAGTGTGACACAACGTGTTATCCGGCAGGGATTCCTCCCCGTCTTTGAGTACCGGGAGTTGAGAGCATTGCGCTCCCCCATCTATGATTTGGGGTAGGAGGATAGGTGTACTCCGACAGCATCCCGTCCACTCGGTCACTCATCAGGAGTAGTGACGACAGAGTGCACGGTTGTCACAGCCCTACCCACTCGGCCTCACTTTTGTATGAGATGATCGACTGGCGTCAGGGGTGACCAGGACGCATCATTGGCATCATGTGCATGATGCATTTATTGCTTGTGTTTGTGTTTGCTGCATTTATATGCTGCATATTGTTTGGATACCTATGTTTGACATGCATACAGGATTCCTTATCCCTCGGACTGTTTGACCTTATACTCAGGACCTGGTTAGTACAGTATTCTCCTGTTTATTTCAGATGCATTCTTATCTTTCTTATCAGGAGACTGTACGCATGATTAGTGCTAGGTGTTGTTTCTTTACTTTGCATATCAACTGTACCTGCTGAGTGTTGGACTCACCCCGCCTCCATTGTTGTTATTTTCAGGTTGAGGGAGTTCCAGTCGCTAGTCCCCACTGCACGTAGTGCTACTCCGCTGCTGGTTTTCTGAGTTGTTTCATTTTAGCTTTTCGCTATCAGACTTTATTTTAGTTTTGTTTTGGACTTACATATGGATATTGTATGGAATCTTTCCGTTGGATGAACTTTTCGTATGATTTGGATTTACTCTACTACATGCCTGCCTGAACGGCAGAAGAGGTAAGAAAAATCGAATTTGAGCTTTACGAGTGTAGTTGAGTAGGGTTGATTTCGAGTCAGAGTATTATTACTGCGTGGTTGTGTCAGCCAGAGGCTGAATATATATATAAACTGCGTGGTGATTGATTTTTATTACTGTTATTATTCCAGCCGCCTGTGGCTGAGTATTTAGTGCTTGTAGAAAATTTTGATTGTCCACCGTACAGGGGAGATGCTGCCGAAATTTTCTCGGACAGGGACTCTTCTGGGGGCGTGACACAAGATCAAAAAATTTAGGCTTAATCTTAAATAATCAAAAAGCAAGTTACAACAAAACCGGACCTGGCTATAAGTCAAGTTCAAATAAAACATTTAATTCATTAATAACCCAACACAAACTAACAAGAAAAGTTTGTGTTCCGAAAGTGTGTTTAACCACGCAAGTAGGACTTAACCAATATTACATACCTAAAGATAAAATATATTACGTAAAGTCAAATAAATCAAATCAAAAACCAGAATACAAACCTAGACAAAAAAACTCAAAATCTAAATATTTTAAAACTCACCAAAACTCTACCTATCATCAAGTGAATTATAACTATAAAAGAAATAGACATAAACTCAAAACGAAAAATTAAAAAGGCCAATAATTAAGGGGGAGGCTCCAGAATAGCTGGCACCTCCAAAACTAACCTACCCGGAAGGATAACCCAAACTAATCTACCCGGTAGGGTACTTAGAACCAATTAAGAAGGGGACTCAAGTTTAACTTGAAAAATGATACTGGTGAAATTTTGGATGATAGTACGTTAGGGAAGCTTAGTCTATGCATGTCTAGGAAGATATGGTTTCGACCTGGTGCCCGAAGCTAAGTGGATGGCTAAGTGGAACTGACCGAAGCTACCCCTTATGGATCCTAACCAGTTAGACCAAGGTTTTGTACTAAGTCTAGTGGATAGGACTATTTGAAAACCTCGAAGGCATGATTACTCTAATGATGTCCAAGTGACTCACTATAACCCAGAAGTTTATCCAGAGAATGCCTATCTGTTGAACTCAAAGCTAAACCCAAATATAACACAAGTTAAAACCAAACGCTAAAATTGAACCTAATTCATCTTACAAAATTATAGGATTCCCTAATTGAAAACATAAATCGGGTGAGATGACTAAGGACTTAAATAAAATTAAAATTTAATTAAAATCAATTAAATTAAAACTAAATTTATTTTAAAATTAAACTTAAATTTTTCTTTAAATTTAAATTTTTATTTTAAAATAAGAATTAAATTTTTTTAAAAAATTTATCTTAAAAATTAAATTGAAAATTTTATTTTAAAAAATTAGACATAAAAATTTATCTTAAAAGCTAAACTTAAAAATTTATTTAAAATTAGAATTAATTTTTTTTAACTAAAATTTATCTTAAAAATTAAACTTAAAATTTTATTTTAAAAAATTAGAATTATTTTTTTTAAAATTTATCTTAAAAATCAAACTCAAAATTTTATTTTATAAAATTAACCCTAAATTGTTTTTAACTTAAAAATTATTTTAAAATTAAACTTAAACTTTTTAAAATTTTAAACTTAAAATGTTTTTAACTTAAAATACTTATTTTAAAAATTAAACTTAAATTTAATTTAAAAATTAAACAAAAATTTATTTTAAAATTAGACTTAAATTTCAACTCAAAAATTTATTTTAAAAATTAAACTCAAAAATTTATTTCAAAAATTAAACTTAAAAATTTATTTTAAAAATTAAACTCAAATTTATTTTAAAAAAATTAAACAAAAATTTATTTTAAATTAGACTTAAATTTTTCAAATCAAAAATTATTTTAAAAATTAAACTTAAAATTTTATTTTAAAAATTAAACTCAAATATTTATTTAAAAAATTAAACTTAAAAATTTATTTTAAAAATTAAACTCAAATTTATTTTAAAAAAATTAAACAAAAACTTATTTTAAAATTAGACTCAAATTTTTCAACTCAAAAATTTATTTTTTTAACTTAAAATTTTATTTTAAAAATTAAACTCAAAAATTTATTTTAAAAATTAAAGTTAAAATTTTATTTAAAAATTAAACTCAAATTTATTTTAAAAAATTAAACAATAATTCATTTTATTAGACTTAAACTTTTTAACTTAAAATTTTATTTTAAAAATTAAACTTAAAAAAATTATTTTAAAAATTAAACAAAAATTTAAAATTAAATTTAAAATTTTCAACTTAAATTTATTTTAAAAATTAAATGAAGATTTATTTTAAAATCTAAATGTTTCAACTTAAATTTATTTCAAAAATTAAACTTAAATTTTTTTCCACTTAAAAATCAATTTTTGTAAAAAAAAATCCGTAGTCAAAAACCAGGGGCGGGCGCCCCTGGTATTCCCTTCTGGGGCACCCGGAAGGGACTCCGAGCGCCCCGCCCCAACCAACCCCGGGCGCCCGGGGCCCCCTATAAATAGGGGGGCAGGGGCACCCTTAGCCTTTGCACCACTTCTTTTCACTCTTGTTAAGGCTCGTTTTGAGCTTTACCACGAGAGTGATCAAACTTAAAATTTTATTTTACGGTTATTTCATTGTTGCGAATCAACCGGGGTCGTCATCTCTAAAAATTCTTGTCACGATGCCTCGATAAAATCTTTCCTCCTAAGTTTTTAAATATTTCATTTAGTTAAGCTTATTATATTTTCTTCTTAATTATTATGATAGAAAATGTTCTAGATCTGGTGCTGGGCCCTCAACTGTCAGTATAGACCCTAGGTTCCCCAATGATGAACTTAGGGTTAAGTTTGAGTCAACCATATACATAGCTATTAGGACTAAGTGTCTAGATAGAGCGTTCTTCTTACGTTCTTGTGTTCCAAATATAGAGGTTATTAGCCACTATAACTTACGGAACCTTGTTTACTGTACCAATTCAGTAAACATAGATTTATGTGTTGAATTCTATAATAACTTAGTTAGGGTAGATGATCTCACTTATGTTACTAGGGTAGCCGGTATAGATATGACACTATCCTCTACCATGATCCAGGACTTTTTAGGACTAGGACCATCAACGTGTCGTTTTCAATGTTACCCCCCTAGGGATCTACCATTTGGTGATCCCTACTCACCCATCACCCTGGATACGATTTATTCGTATTTTTTCGGAGGAGAACGTGTACCCACCATCACTATGTTTAGGTCAGTTGGCCTTCGAGTTCATGATTATGCACTCTATAGGGTCTTAGTTTACTGCATTTTACCATTATCCACTCGGGACATAGCGATGATGCGTCCATTCCACTCCTTCCTTTTGTACGCACTTTCCCATAGATTAGATATAGATATTAGTCTACATATATTTCAGACCATTATCTACGCAGCTGGATATGTCACCAGCGCTCAAAGGTAGATCCGCTACCTTAGCGGCCCCCTAGTGCCGGTCCCACGGATATGGAGGGAGGTTCATGCAGGTACAATGTCACCAGCGCTCAAGTTCATATGCAATATTGTCATATTTTGACGGCATATTTTGCTCACCGCCAGATTAACGTCACCCGAGGTAATGTTCGGGACATTACCGAGTTCGACGTCATACGATCTAGGAGTTTCTCATTAGTGGGTGCCCACGTAGATGAGGATGACGGTGTCATGTCTTGGTGGAGGGGGCCACAGCACCGGCCAGACCCAGATGCCCAGGAGGCAGCAGAGCATGATGAGTTTATGGTTGTGCTATTCGGCGATGATGCTCCAGCTCCGGCACCAGCTCCACCTCCAGACTAAGCACCCCGTCCTGCACATCGCACCCTAGGCGATCGAGTTACTGGACTCGAGCTATCCATGATGAGTCTTCGGCAGGAGGTTTCGGACCTAAGACGAGACGTATCCAGTTCCCGACAGGATGCCCAGACACGCCACGCTGAGTTGATCGAGATGTTCCGTTCCCTCGGAGCTAAACCACTCGGATCACACCCATCCTCCTCATCCTGACAGACATCCCTACCACTATGTACATTTTATCATGACTATTGTACCTTGACTTTCATATTGAGTTATGACATTCTGAACTACATCCACTTAAGTATACAGTAACTTTGGAAGTTAGAGATGTGCCTAATAGATTAGGAATTTTAAAATTGTTTTCAAAAAGTTTTACTTTCAAACTCTAAGATAAAATACTTGTATGTTTTCAAATTTTCCTATTTTTAGAATTTCAAAAACAATTTTAGCCTTAGACTAGGAAAATTTCCTAGAAATCACATTCCCCTAAGGCTAGTATTTGAGTATCTCACCAACACCCTAGGTCTCCCTTGTTTGTGATTGCCAAACTTAGAAAGGGGTGAGATGCATAGGCGGATTGTCTGAACTTAAGATGTTTATTTCAGTGCATCGACATAAGTCTGGGCTTTAAATACCAAACAGATACTAATCAAATTAAGTCATTCAATGTAGTCAAACACTAACTGATACTCAGACTTAACTTTACTAACCAAGTGAAAGTTGCTATCCTCTGAATAGTCAGTAAGTAACTAAATGGTCAGACAGATTTTGTATATCAGGTTCAGTGGAAGAAATTAATTTTTTAAAAGCTTTCTTAAAACATTTTTGAAACTAACTTTTACAAAACTTAGCTCATTTTTTAATCTTAAAAGTTTTTTATTTTAATAATAACTTGAAAATTGGATCTACCTTAGTGTTTGAAAATTAGATTTTTCAAACCCTAATTTTACTTAGTTGGATTTTGTAAACCTCAATTTAAATTTATAAACTAAGTTTTCTTTCAAAATACTTTTTCTTAAAACTAGAATCGTGTCAACCTACAAAACTATTTTGAAAATTGATCTCTATAAAACTCATGATTTAAAGGTTTTTGAAAATTTGGTTAACTTTTTAAATTTTATCTTTAAAAAATATATATTATAAAAAGTTACCAAATTATCTTTTTAACTTAACCATTTTCTTTCAACTCAATCTAATTTGTGTTTTTGAAAAGGTTAAGAGATACTTTTAGAGTAAAATACTTTAAACTCCCCTGTGTCAATCTGATTTGTGTTTGCATTCCTTTTGTAAAATTTTTGCATTTATGTTTATTTGATCTATGTTTACATTTGATGAATGCCAAAGGAGGAGGGTTAGGTGGTTAAGTTAGCTAAAACAAATTGAAAATGAAAACTAACTTAAAAACATATTAATGCTTATTTTAACTTGCATTTTACACTAACTTAACTAGGTTGGCATTCCATCAAAAAGTGGGAGATTGTTGGTGCGGTTAGCACTAACGGTCTAACCTAGGTTTTGATGAATGACAAAATAGGTTAAGTTAGTTTTGGTGGTAATCTAACACTCTGACCGAGTGTGCAGGAGAAGCCCAGACAGGTTGACGGGCTGACCAGATGTCTGGCACGAAGCCTAGCTTGGTCAACGGGTCGACCGGATAGCTGGCACAAAGTCCAAACGGGTCGACGGGCTGACTGGACGTTTGGCACGAAGTCCAGTTAGGTCGACGGGCTGACCGAATAGCTGGCGAGAAGTCCAGACGGGTCGAAGGCCTGACCAGACATATGGCAGGTAAGTAAAGGTAAGTCACTGGAGGGGAGTGACTGTGAGGACGTGTTCCCGGGAAGGGAACATAAGCGTCGATCCAACTTAGATCCATTTCGGAAATATAAGTTGAGATCGTGACTAGATTCCGGTCTCAATAAGACGGAATCTAAGTCATACTCATTTTGTCAAACAATGAATTGTGCTAATAATCTATTTTACAGGGTATAGTTGCCTCGGACTAACGTGTTTCTTGCAGGAAGGAACCTGCTGGAAAACATGGGTCCGTCCGCCCGGAGGTAAAACTTTATCCCCTTCGCGTCAACGCCACATGGAGGCTCGTGGTTGGGTCAGCTACGTCACACCGGGGCACCCTAAAGTTTCCAGGCACCCCAGACCTCCTATATAAGGAGGGTCAAGGCTGAAGCTCCAACACAACTCAAGAACTGCTCTTCTGTGCTCTTGCGATGCTGCGATACTCTTTCGACGACACGCTTTTCTTTTAATTCCTTATTCTCATCGATATACTTTTATTTTAAATCAATTGTACTTAATTTGTAATAATTTACAAATTACTAGTGAATTGCCCATTGAAAGCACCCTTGTGTGCGGGCCTTGGTGTAGGAGTCGACATAGGCTCCGAACCAAGTAAATCGAATTGTGTTAGCATTGCTCTCTCTTCTCGCGTATTCCTTTTCCGCTGCGTAAACTCTTTACGAATTTTTTTTTGTTAGCGATATTCACCCCCGCTATCGATCTTCACGATCCAACAAGATATGCATACTCATCTAAGGAAAAGTATTAGCGATACTTGTTTTACTTGTCTTTTCAGATGATGTTTGGAAAAATGAGTGCACACTTTGATATGCATGCATAAGGACTACAGTGACATTATAAAATGGGGTTTCCATCTACAAGAAGAGGTATGCGCAACTTTATCATTTTACATGTTCTTTTGTTGCAACATTCTTGCTACTCTCTATATATTCAGAAACTGACTTGAGCGTCGGAGGGACAACGCCGAGAACCCCTTCTCAGCCAGACACTAACGCTTTTGTGTTGTAAGACCATGTGGGGTCTTCGCCGCATCAAGCTTTTAGCCACTTCCCCAGTTTTCTGTCTTCTCTGCTTTCGAACAGGAACACCCTTGATGATGATATTTACATATGTTGATAGTCTTTTTCCATGTTAGTCTCTTTTATTAAAAATGTTGAACAAGGTAAATCAAACCTAGGGGGACCAACCTGACTTTACGAAAGTTTTTCACTGGCCACAGGGTAAATCGAAAAGTGCTCACAGTGGACGATCCAGAATTATTACATTGTCACTAAGTGGGTACCTCTCGGTGTGTGAGAATTACATCCCCGATGCATGACATTGTCAATGTAAGTCATGAGATCGAGCATGATCTTCTATTATTCATTCCCTTATTTTGTCCATTTAAGTCGTGGGATTGAGTTTGGTCTTCTATCATTCTCTCCTTGATTTTGTCAATTTATTTAAGTCATGGGATTGTGTTTGGTATTTCATTATTCTCTCCCTAACCTTATTTGTTCATCCAAAGCGAACGATCGAGTTATGGATATTCTTATCTACCATATCCTGCTTCGGCTATTTCTTTATTACACTTTGTCTGGGCTCAGCAGGATTGAGTTGACCTTCCTATGTCCTCTCTAACCTTACAAATTCGTCCACACCATGAGATCGGTTTCCTTATTCTCTCAAACCTCGGAGGTTCATGTTAAAATCCCAAGATCTAGTTCTTCCTTGTTAGCACCTGGCTATGGTG
This sequence comes from Zingiber officinale, assembly GCF_018446385.1. Classification (NCBI taxonomy): domain Eukaryota; kingdom Viridiplantae; phylum Streptophyta; class Magnoliopsida; order Zingiberales; family Zingiberaceae; genus Zingiber; species Zingiber officinale. The sequence continues at coordinate 70,686,821 of NC_055997.1, read as the reverse complement.
TCGACTCCTTTGTACTAGTTACGTTAGGGTCAAGTTTGTTATATATTTAGTATTTTTATCTAAGTCAAGTTCATTATATGTTTATATATTAACAATATACTTGAGTACAAATTCTCAAGAATGACACTTATCGAAGCCTCTATTGTACTATGACTCGGCTTTGCAGGTCACTTCCACAGTGGGATATCTTAAGTCACTCACAAACACTCGATATCTTGAGTACACTATCCAACTCAGCAACTCAACTCCCTAACTCGACCTCCTAAGTCACTCTTTACGATCAGTAGCCCAGTTACACCACCCTAGCTCGATATGTAGGACAACATCCTAAGCTCCTCAGGTCAGACTTCATTTGACTCTTTCCTCACTTCGAGTTGAAGGGTATACTCATAATATCTTGAGAAATAATTCCTTGTAAGCGCAGCAAACTTAGCCTTTATAGTCGGCTCCGACTTGAAGGTAG